>NW_011961376.1:0-2319 GCF_000949405.1 Vollenhovia emeryi
AGTCCTACTATATCCATTGATATTTTTTCGAAAGACGAAAAAGGTGTATCCGTGATTATCATTGGTTGTTTGGTTTTTACTCTAACTAATTTTTTAATTTGGCATTGTAAACATTGATTAATATAGTTTCGGATATCAGATTTAATATTATCCCAGTAAAAATTTTGTCTAATTCGATTATAAGTTTTAGTTATTCCTTTATGACCTCCAATTTTGGAAGAATGAGCTTCTTCAATTATGTCTTTCTGATTTTCAATTTCTGGGATTTTTACCAATCCATGACATATTATTAATTTGGTTGTTGTTCCAAGTATTGATTGTTGAATTTGTTTAAAAATTTCCTCCCATGAGATATTATCTATTTCCTTTGATTTAGCAACATTTAATACTTTAATTGAATTTTCCTTTATTATTTTGCGTAATTTAGTTCCAAATTCTAATAATATTTCTGAGGTTATTTTGTCTTGAATATCATCCTTGCAAATAAAAATTAAATGAAATTTATTCCCCTTTTTAATTACTTTAAAGTTTCCTACTTGATTTTCTTTAATTTTAGGTATTAAGTTTCGTTTTTGAAGTTGTTTAGATCCCTCATCACAAGGTTTCCCGTCCTTTGTTAAAAGGTATAAATAATTTTCTTTTCTCATAAAAATTTGATCGCGACTGTTTATGATACTAGATTTCTGTCCGCGTGTTTCCATACGTTTTTCTGTTTCGTTAATTAAATCGTCTGATTCAAATTCGTTATATGTTTCGTCAATGTCTTTGTCACTGTCATCATCTTCTTCTTCAAAGTTATCTTCTTCATCTTCTTCGTTTGAGTCTTCATCGTAACTCAGGCTGTCTTGATCACCTTCTGGATTAGAATTATTTCCTCTTGTTTCATCTGTCAAAACTTCATGAAAATCTGTACCTGAATTTTTCTCATGACTTTCATCATAGTCATAATCTCCTGCTAAATTATTTATTATCTGTAAAAGATTAGGTGGTATTATTATCTGTGAATTAGAGGTATTAGCAATGTTATCATTATTATTTTTGTTTAAATTTTCTGAGAGTAAAATTTCTGTCTCGAGTTGAATGTTCTGAGTGTCATTTTCGGTTTCATTTAGTTCTGTTATAATTAGAGATTCTGTTTCATTAGTGTTTTCTGGTGGTTCATTTATGTTTTCTTGTTGGTTTAAAGGAATATTGTGTATTTCAGCTTGAAATGTATGCTCATAAAATAGTTGTTCATTTAATTCTTTTCTAGTAAATGGTACGCTTTCTCCCTCTGATTTTTCTAAACTACGCGTTTGAATTCCCGAAACTATTGGTTCTGGTTCTTCTATCATCATTCCTCTTCTTGGAGAGGCTAATAAAGGTTTAGGATTTGCATTTCTTTCTCTTGCCTCTTCATCTTCTGAGCATTCTTCAATTTCATCATAAGATGGATTTATTGGGTATATATTTGTCGTAGGATTTCTTGATAAAGTATCAGCATTTGCATTTATTTTACCCGGTTTATAAATTATTTCATAATCATATTCGGCCAATTTAATTTTCCATCTAGCTAAACGTGAGGTTGGATCTTTTAATTTATGAAGCCAAGTTAATGGTTTATGATCAGTTACTAATTTAAATGTTTTTCCATAAAGGTAAGGTCTGAAATGTTGTACAGCGTATACAATTGCTAATAATTCTTTCTCTATTGTTGAGTAATTTTTCTCGGCATCATTTAACACTCGTGAGGCATAACTGATTGGTAAATCTTTTCCTATTTCTCCCTGACTCAATATTGCGCCTATTGCGGTTCCTGATGCGTCTGTTGTTAAAAGGAAATGTTTAGTAAAATCTGGATATTGTAATACTGGTTCTTGACAAAGTGCATTCTTTAATATTTCAAAACTTTCCTGTTCTCTTTCTCCCCATTTAAAGTCAGCATCCCCTTTTAATAAATTTGTTAATGGTTTAGCTAATCTTGAAAATCCTTGAATAAATCTGCGATAATATCCAGCTAAACCAAGAAATTGCTTTACGTTTTTCGCATTTTTAGGAATTGGAAAATTTTGTACTGCTTCTACCTTTTTTGGATCTGGTCGTACGCCATCTTCGCTTATTATGTGTCCTAAATACTGTATCGTAACTTTGTTTCCCGCGTCATTTATATCTCCCGCGCGCGATTCTTCCCGGGATCTCCCGAACGCTATCAGAGAAAGCGTCTCCGCCAATCGTATCGTTTCCCTCGCGTACCGCGTGGCAAGCCATCGGCGAATGAGTTCGTTGCCCTACCACCGCGACGGCAGCGTACTGCAGTCAGTCGTTACCAGCATGGTGGAA
>NW_011961377.1:0-2319 GCF_000949405.1 Vollenhovia emeryi
GAACACTACCCTCGGGTGGATTCTGTCTGGGGCGGTCGGCGATACCGCGACCGCGCATCTCGCACGCTCGTATCAATGCCGAGTCGAGGAGGACCTCCTCGACGTGGTGCGGCGGTTCTGGGAGCAGGAGGACGTGCCGACCTCTCCCGCACCTTCCCCGGAGGATTTGGAGTGTGAGGAGCATTTCGCTAGAACTCACAGCCGCCAATCCGACGGACGTTATGTCGTGCGGCTCCCGCTCGTTACGCCTCTGCCTGACTTGTCGGAGACGCGCCGCGTCGCCGTCCGGGTGCAGCGGAGCATGGAGGCGAAGCTGAGCCGCGACCGATCCCTCCGCGATCTGTACGTGGACTTTATGCGCCAATACGCGGACTTAGGGCATATGACGCGTGTCCTGACGGCTACCGGTCCCTCGCCAGTCTGCTACTTGCCGCATCACGGGGTCCTGCGGGAGGCGAGTTCCACTACTAAACTGCGGGTAGTGTTCAACGGCTCCGCTACTCTCCCGACGGGAGAGTCTCTAAATCGCTACCTGCGCGTGGGGCCTAACCTACTGCCGGCCCTGGCGGACGTCCTGACGCGGTGGCGTCGGTACCGCTTCGTGTTAATGGCCGACATAGAAAAAATGTTCCGCCAGATTGTCGTCCACCCGCAGGACCGTGACTGGCAGAGGATCCTGTGGCGCGATAGAGCTGACGTGGAGCTTGAGGAGTTCCAGCTGAACACCGTGACCTACGGTCTGGCGTGCGCCCCCTTCTTGGCGATGCGCACCCTCCGCCAACTGGCGGACGACGAGGAGCGCGAGTCGCCGCTGGGAGCTGCCGTGTTGAGACGGGATGTCTACATGGACGACATCCTGACCGGTGCCTCGTCCATCGAAGCTGCCAAGGCCGTGCGGGAGCAGCTCGTGGGGATCTGCAGGGCGGGGGGCTTTCCCCTCAGGAAGTGGTCTGCCAACGACGCTTCTCTCCTGGAGGGCCTGCCGACGGAGGATAGACTGCAGCGGGAGCCGCGATGGTGGTTGCCGGGAGAGAGTCACTCTACGCTGGGTTTGCAGTGGCACCCGCTCAGCGATGATTTCTCGTTCGCCACGCGGCTGCCGAGGATCGAGACCTTCACCAGGCGAACAGTCCTGGCCCTGACGGCTCGGTTGTTCGATCCTTTGGGTTGGCTCTCTCCCGCCACGGTTAGAGCGAAAATCTGGATCCAGGCGACGTGGCTTCTGGGGATCGACTGGGACACTCCACTGCCCGACGATGATGCCAGGAAATGGGGGGAGTTTCAGGACGAGATCCCCCGTCTGGAGGAGATCCGTATTCCTCGAGAACTATCGAGGACCGGCGACGACTTAGAGATCCACGGATTCGCTGACGCGTCGGAGAAGGCGTTCGCCGCGGTGGTGTACCTCCGGACGCGGGATCCCGCTGGATTGATCCAGGCCAGAATAGTGGCAGCTAAAACTAAAGTTGCTCCATTGCAACAGGTCTCGTTGCCTCGTTTGGAGCTGAGTTCCGCTGCCCTCCTCGTGCGCCTCGTGGCCCACGTCCGTCGTGTCCTGGAAGCAGAGGAAGCGCCCGTCCACTTGTGGTTGGATTCCACTGTGGCACTGGGATGGATCCGCGGGCATCCAAGTTCCTGGAAGACGTACGTCGCCAACCGAGTCAGCGAGATCCAGACCACCCTTCCTGGAGCACTGTGGCATCACGTTCCGGGGCGGGATAATCCGGCGGACTGCGCTTCGCGAGGCCTTTCTCCCTGCGAGCTGGTGGACCTGGAGCATTGGTGGCGGGGGCCCGCATGGCTCCGGGCGGACTCGAGACCTTGGCCGAGCCCCTGGAGCGGCGGCACCGAGGGCGAGCTCCCTGAGCGGAGAGTCCGCTCCCATGCTGCTGCGGTTCCCGTGGAGGAGGACGGCGAGTTGGAGCTGCTCTCGAGGTGTTCCACCTTGAGCCGCCTGTTGCGGATCACCGCCTGGTGTCGACGCTGGCTGGTTCGCGCTCGAACGCGGACTGGAGCTCTGGCTCCGCCCGATTCTCCTTTTTCAGGCTCGCTCCGGTCCGAGGAGCTGGATGAGGCGCGTCTGTGCTGGGTCCGTCTGGTGCAGGCCAAGCACTTCCGAGACGAGATGGCTTCCATTGAGAAAGGGAAGCCGCTGCCGGCGCGCAGCGCCCTCCTCAAATTAAGCCCTATATTGGACCACCTGGGAGTCCTCCGAGTCGGCGGTCGACTCAAGCACTCCTTGTTGTCGCATGACGAGAAGCATCCGGTAATCCTTCCCGGTGAATCGCCTTTAGCCCGGCTGATAATTGCGGCCTGCCA
>NW_011961378.1:0-2320 GCF_000949405.1 Vollenhovia emeryi
CTCGTACATATGCGTCTTCTAACCCTTACGAAGGATTTTCTCAAAAACGAAAATAGGTATGACAATTTTAGAACGATGTTCTTATTCCTAACAAAAAACTGATTCAGAATAACCTAAAATAATAGTCATTCACTTCACAATCTGAGCGATATAAATTTGCAAAGTCGAGCATTTTGCTTAACGTGACGACCACTGGGCCAACCACCTTATGCGTTGATTTCTACATTTCATTGTTTTGGACTGCAAAATATAACGCTGTTTCAGCATAAGATATTTTCGATGAAGTTTTCTTGACGAACTGCAATAGTTATGATCCATTTGAATTAATCTTGATCGTGGTGCAATTTTTGCTGTAGTTTTATGACTCGATGTAGCCGATATTGAATTATTACTAATTTTGTTCATCATAAGTGTTTCGTGGTCGCAGTTTGATAATTATAGACTCGACAGCATTACATTCTGAAACATTTTCATATTTTTATTAATATACTTTATGGACAAATTGCACGTTCTATTCTTTCTTCAAACTCGTATTTTGAAATATTATTTTTTATATACATGATTCTACATACACTGTAAAAAATTATAACTATTAGTGGGCAATATTGGGACCAATTGTTAAAGGTATAAATTTATATAGGTCAGTAAATTTATATCTCGTTAATAAAATATCTAAATAAATGTAAATTATGCCTTATATAAATTTACACATTTAATAGTTGGTTCCAATATTACCCACTAATAGTTGTAATTTTTCAAAAATTTTTTACAGTGTACATATTTGAAATATATTTTTAATGTATAATAGAAGGAAATAATCTATAATAGAAGGAAGTATAAAACATATTTGAACAAACATATTTAGAAACAAAACAAAAATTAAATCAAAACCTTTAGATGCAATGTTAATATCGATTGTATTATCCACTAAATTATGCAATATATTATCTTCCGTATTTGATATTGGAACGTCTTCCGTATTTGACATTGAAACATCTTTAATTTTTTTGGATCATTGAATATTCTGCATAATTCTATTGATTTTATTGGTGAATAAACTGAAAGAAAATATATTAAAAATAAGATCTATAATGAAAATTACATAAAATTAAAACTATAAATTAATTAAGTAAAAATTAAGTATAGAAACAGAATAAAGTTCAAACCTGTTGTTGAAACATGACTATTATTATTTATTATATTTTCATTTAAGCTGTGCAATGTATAATTTTCACTTGGTATCACGTTTGGATGACTACACATTGTATTATCAATACTCTCATATGAATCTTATTCCACAAGAAGTGTATATGTAAATATAAAAAAAGAAACAAGTTTATAATAACAAATACTAAAAGAATTGTTTTTTAATAAAATGTAAAATACAAAACTTAAAAACAAATAATATGTAATAAAAATTAACAATCTATTTTGAAAAGAAAATTTTTGTAAATTATGAGAGTCTTCGAAATACCTGTGAATACAGTTGGTATCGCATTTTTTTTCAACTGCAAAGTTTCTCTTTGCCCGTGAGGCAAAAAGCAACTGTCCTCAAAATGGATTGAGCATATCAAATCTTGTGTAGTAGGGTAAAAATTTTCCATTTTTATATTAGATAACCACTTATCTAAAATATGTGGATTGTTTATAGGAAATCTAAAAGAAAACTCTTATTAATTATCAAATAAAATTTCATGATAATTGAAATGATAATAAACTTGAATGTTACACTCTTGCGTTTCCAATATTTGAAATATACGTAATTTCAATTAGCTCTTAAGTAATCCCATGCTCATCTTTGCTTATTTTAAACAAAACAAATTTTATCCCATACAATAGAAAATAAAACTATAACATCGCTTAAGTCATTTATAACTACAATTACATATTTCAATTTTGGCTTTCAGGCTTTCGCGGCTGTTGTCTTCTTTAGTCTTCATGGCTTCCGGATGGTTGCCGCGTCCGTTTGGAGTGTGGTGCCGACGTTTCGCAGGCGTTGCAGTCTGCTTCATCAGGGCTGGGAGACTCTGATACTGAACTCCCTCGCGTTGCGCTCGTCCTTTTATACTCGTTCCTGGGGGGAAGGGAGGGGGTAGTCAGGGGGGGCGTGGTCAGAGGGAGGGGAGTCAGCCAATCCCGGTTGACGGTTTTTAAAAAATATTTCAATTTTATTTAAAAACAAGTTTTTTATAAACTATAAAAAATTAGGAAAAAGAGAAAAATTCTATAACTTACTTATGAAATGTGCGAAATTTTATCCCTTTTTACACCTTGCATATTGCACATTCAGATTTGTATTTGCTAAATATTGTGGGGTACA
>NW_011961379.1:0-2320 GCF_000949405.1 Vollenhovia emeryi
GTTGTTGATATCATTACTTTTGTAGAGAAGATAGTTTTGTAGAGAAGATATTTTTGTAGAGACGATATTTTTGTACAGAAGATTTTTGTGGAGACACTATTTTTGTAAAGAAGATACTTTTGCAGTAAAGATATTTTTGTAGAGATTATACTTTTGCAAAAAAGATAGAGTAACAAAATATATTCGGTTGAATTGGAGCTTAGACTTGGTGCTTTTTTTACCTTTTTTAAAAAGGTAAGTTTTTTTAGATTATTTACGTCAAAGTACATCAAGTATGAGGAAGCTTTCGATGGATCATACGAGTGCATATATTTGTTGTTAGCCTGCGCATATCTACTGAAGCATTGACTCAGACCGCCACGTATACGGCGCTCGATAAACATGACCATATCAATGTCCGTGAGGAGTTCGAAATTTATACGCGTATATTTAAGCATAGCGTCCCACGTGAATCCTGGTAATGTGTAATAATCATAGACTTATATATATAGACCCAGCGATCTGTGAGTGGAGTTGTCCGCATCTTCTAAAGGACAGAACGATATAGAGGTAAGTGCTGTCTCCGTCACTCCGCCGGTCTGGAGGGGGAACGTCGAGGGGAACTAAGAGGCGCGCGCACCGTAGTGCCAGCGGCGTAGGCAAGCGTAGGCTGGTATAGCTGTCAGCTTATATATAAGTCTATGGTAATAATACGCGGTATCGAGACCATAACTCTCAATACACTTGTCTCGGAAATTTTCAAGAATGTCAGCCAACAACATGACATCTGTTTTCAAATACAGGTCGCTGTACTCGCCCAAGGATTGAATGGCAAACCGTTGCCAGACGTTTACAGCGTATGCGTAATCATTCTCGGATACAGTGTCACCGGTCAAGGAACTGTAAAATGATTCGCGCGGTGGTAAACACGTGTCCTCCAACTTTTCGACGCAATCAACATACTCGTACGGAAAGACACCCTTTCGCGTCAATAAATTGAAATCTTCCACCGATAACTTTGAAAAATTTGAACGTATAATTTTCAAATTATCCATGCTGAGAAGAGACGCTAGTTTGTCGAGACTGGCAGTTAAAAATTTGTATGAATCGATGAATCGCAATTTCATACAATTTCGCCAATCTGATTTTTCTGCGGTGCCTGTGACATGTTTGGTGAAGGAAATGTATTTTTCCTTCGTTATTGGAAGCAATTCTACATGTCTTTCGTACGCTGTAGCTATTTCTTTGATAATGAAATGCGAATCGTAACCTGATAAATTGTGGAAGACCACAGGAACACAATATAAATTTTTATAATTTAAATTACAATTCGAATGCGCGGGACCTCTATATCTTCCGGTCAAATGACAATGATCGCGTACTCTATCATCACCCAGTGCGAACGGTTTTTGACATATGTGACAATGCGTCGCGCTACGGTATGCCCCCCACTGTTCCTTCGACAAATTTTCCATAGGGATATTAGTGAATAATTTTTCTTTTACGTGTTGTGATAACACTTTGAGTTGCTCGACGAACCACGTGATGCAATCTTTATCGCGACGAGATTGGTATGTGGACAATGAATCATCGTACGAGCAATGCACGTAATATCCAACGCTGAATACCTCATGATGCTGATACGCATATGAAGACGTTATCAAATCCTTGTCAATCTTCTCCAGAGTGCACTCCAAGTCGGCGTATACGACAAACGGTGCACGTTCCTTACAGTTGTAATTTTTGAAGGTCAGCCACTTGTCGTCCTCACTCGGTAATCTGATCGCGCAGTCGTTCATCTCTCACAATCCACAATGTGAGCTTCCAACCTTTGACTCGAACTAAAGTAATGCAAGCATCTGGAAATATATTTTTTTATATTATTGTTACGTCCTGCGGACTCCACGATTTCTCTCTTTCAACAAATCATAAGAAACATGTTTTTCTTCCCTTTGAAACGACAATTTTAGAAATCAGCGGATATCGACTGGCCAACACATGAGTCCCTTCCTCACTAAAAATTTATTGCCAGAGTTTCACTTTTCGAAACTCGAAACGTGAAGTGCCCTAATTGTTACTGGTCGATAGCCGTTGAGACAATAAAAAGGGGAGAAATAGCAAACAGATGGGATCAGGCCCTTTCAGACGGCAAATTCAAAATTCAGATTTCTAAAATATTACGATCCGAGACACTAAAAGGGGATTCAGATGTTGACCAAAACTCGACCCAAAAGTGAAACTCGGAATTTTTCGAAAGCCGCTGAAGGAAATGATACCCATAAATAAATATCGAAGGGCGACAACGACTTAATGGTCGGGTTGCCAATAAGGAAGACAACCC
>NW_011961380.1:0-2320 GCF_000949405.1 Vollenhovia emeryi
TTTATTTATATTTCATTATAGCTGTATATATGATCTAACCTGAATTATTTGCATCGTGTCTATCCCTTACAAAAAGTACATTATAAATATGGTTTTTCTTAAATAATTATTATTCGGTAAATAATGTTACTATTTGTATTTTTAATTTCTTGAAAAGTGAAATCATAAGAAAACATGATAATTAATGCGGAATTCTAACGGTTTTCTTTAAAAATATTATTTTATATTCACTTTAACGTTATTTTAGTATTTTTCACTAAATAGTAAAATTATAGTTATAAAAGTTAATTAATATTTTTAAGGAAAGACAACAAGATACCGCATTAATTATTATGATTTCATGTAAAATTTAATTTCAAGAAATTAAAAAATGTTACTAAATAGTTATACCGTCAGTTATCATATAATGTTAAATTTATACACTCGGAAAAACCCTATAATTGTAGCGTATTTTTCGTAAGGGTTGCCATATATCCGCTAGGATCAGATCAGGGGGTCGATAATTTATTGTTTTACACAAGTGAAAAGTGACAAATTTCTCCATTGCCTTCTTCTTGTATGTCCTTCGCTAGAAAAAGTAGGCAATGGAGAAATTTTTCACTCTTTACGTGTGAAAAAATTCATGATCGACTTCCAGACTACTCATGTCTGATTGGATCCGAGCAAATACAGATTATTCCTATCCTATCTGACCTCGTCCGCTAGGATCAGATTAGATCTACTCATGTCTGATTAAATCTGATCAGATATAAATTATTCTTATCCTATCTGACTCTGTCCGCTAGGACCGGATCAGATCTACTCATGTCTGATTAAATCTGATCAGATAGGGCCAATATTTTGATCAAATCAGATCTGAGCGAATTAGATCTGATTTGATCTGATCAGGTCTGTTCAGATCTTTTCCATTTTTTCCCGGGTAATTATGTTGTATGTTATTTAAATGACCGTTATCACGGTATGGCATGAGAATATAATACGATAACGGGTATGCAGAGTCAGCTAACAGGTGACTATGCTGTGGAAAATATCTTTCTACATCATGATCTATTATATTTTTTATGTCACTCAGCCGCCAAACTCGGGCATCATGAACACTGCCACAAATTCCCGTAAAAACGTCAATAAATTTCATTTTGTAATCACAAATACCTTGTAATAAAATGGAATGTAATCCCTTTCTATTTATGTAACTGTTTGGATGTTCAGTAGGAGCACTAATAGGAATATGGCAGCCATCAATGACACCCACCACACCTGGGAAATTACTAATTGCAGCAAATTCTTGTTGTATATTTAATATTTCATGAATTTGTGGCCATTTAATGTAATTTTGCACATGTTCTTGTAGTATGTGAGCCACATTAAAAACAAATCTCCATATAGTATCTTTAGAAACTCCAAATCGGTCTGTAACAGATCTAAAATAAAAAATTTTGCAACAACAAAAACTTAATACAATATGATAGCTTTAAGAGACAAAACTAGGTTTAAGGAACAAAAATTTAAAAATAGTATGCATAAAAAGTAAATATTATTACCCATAAGTTTTTGCTTAAGGGGTAACACCTATGTAAAATTTTCAAAAAATCATTTTTTTTATTTTTTTAAAATACACTTTAGGGTCTTAAAAATGAAGTGCAAGTGGTTTTATAGCGGTAAAAATTTTTTTCCCATAGTTATAGGCTCCCGCACCAAGTGCTGCTATAAAGCGCACGGTGCTCCGGGTTTAGGTGTCGTGAGTACTCTTTTTCTTTCAGATGTATTTGTAATAAATAACGCCAACTAAGCACATTGTTCCGGATTCAATTATGAATCTCGGTCTGTTCGTCACCGGCGTGATGGCAGCATCAGCCGGGTCAGATCGTGCAGCGCCACAGGGGCGCTGCGCGCGCATGCCCGATCGCGACGCGAGGCGACCGCGCTTCTTCACGTTCGTTTCCGGCGCTTTTTGGCTAATGGCTACGGTACGAAGTACACGCGTCGTGCAGTGCTAAGGACATTAGTGTGCTCTCGTGGACTTTTCTCACCGAAGACTAGACTCAGTGTGGACAAATAGAGGACTCAACAGTGCGACTCGACTCAGGCAGCTCGGGATACAGCATCATCGGCGACTCAGGCTCACCACGCATCGCGCAAGCCGGCGCCGCGTGGACACGGCTCACGGGCATCTACATCGCGAGGCCGGTGTTCGATCAATAATATCGACCCGTGCAAGTGATTTAAGGACTTCTCATTCACCGCTTATTCATAGACTGCTCACTGTAAGCTTCTTTCATTTATTAAACTGGGACACGATACTTTTATCCAATCTACACGA
>NW_011961381.1:0-2320 GCF_000949405.1 Vollenhovia emeryi
ACAACTGGCGATGACAACGAGCAATCAGAGTTTGAAACATCAGGTACTTACATTAATATCTATCTTGTGTTGTTTCATGCCAATGTGATCTTTACAGAAACCAGATGTGTAGGAGTAATGTGACCCTTAAGGAATAATAAAAGCTCTTCAATATTATTATATTATTAATAATCAAATATAACAATAATAATAAACAACCAATAAATTGCAGGTGTGCCAACTAAAAGAAAGAAAAGTTTGGGACAGCAGTCCAGTGCACTGGAAAGGATTGCCGATTCACTCTGTCAACCACCAACACCATTTGTAATGCCACCAGCACCCAAACTCGATGAAATTGATTCAGCTGTAGCAGTTATTGGATGCAGGTTGAGACAGATGAGTCGAATAAATCAATTAGATGTAATTCAGCAAATAATGAGCCTAACTTATGAAATACTTAAACGAGAAGATTAAGCCGTGTTGATTTTAATAGTGTTTGCATTAAAAGCCGCTGTTTTTTTTATATTTGAGCATTTATTTTAATATTAAAAAACCATAAAAACAGCGGTTTTTAATGCAAATACCTATTTTTCTAGTAAAGAATATGTATGTTTAGATTTATTTAGATAGATTTTGTTTAATTCTATTGTTTTGTTCAAATACGTTTTGTTTAATTATTTAATTATATTCTTTTGGTTCAAATACATACATATAAATGTTTATAATAAAATTTAAAACGGTTGTCATGTGCTTGTAATAAAGTTTAAATCCATTGAAATTTCATGGTTTTCATTTTATCACACGTTTTCAAATTAAATTGCATATTTTTTTAACGAACATACAATGGCTTTAACAATGATTAAATTGCCATGGTATAGCGCCTTCACTATTAAAATATTTACAAAATTCTTCTCGAATCTGCATTGCTCGACGAGAACTATTATTAGAACCGCAGTGAGTTATGTCCATAAATGCACTATTATTTATGCAAGCTCTCCAAGAGCCTGGGACAAAGCCATCATAATCCTCCTGATCAATTAGTGTTGGAATAACATATTCGTTTTTTCCAATATCCCTTCGACGAATCCAATTATGGAGACATACAATGGCTTTAACAATGAAATTGTTTTTTCCATACTACAATTGATCGGTCGCTTTAAAATTCTCCATTGGCTGACTAAGATACCAAACGTATTTTCAATTGTTCTTCTGGCTCGACTCAACCGATAGTTATAAATATTTCGCTCGTCATTTAAACCGCCTTTTCCTGGATAAGGCCGGAGCAAATAATCCGTCAATTGAAAGGCTTCATCACCCACCAGAACATATGGTAAAGGCGGTCCACCTGGACTGAGAGGTTCTGGTGTAGGTACATTCATTTCCTTTAAATTAAATTTTAGACCCATCTTTGAATTTTTGAAAACGCCCCCGTCACTACAGCGACCGTAGGCTCCTATATCAACGAATGTGAACATATATTGTGCGTCACAGATTCCAAGGAGCACAATACTATGACTATTTTTATAGTTATAGTAAGACGATCCTGCATTAGGTGGACACTAAAAAAAGATTATTTAGGTATTAAACTGTAATCTTCAATGACAATATGTATATGAATTGATCAGTAATATTACCTCAATAGTAACATGTTTGCCGTCAATTGCTCCTATGCAATGATTAAAATTCCATCTTCCTTCAAATTCTTCAGCAAGACGTAGCCACTCTTCTGTACTTTTTGATGGTGGGAGCACTTCCTGGCAAATAGAGTTCCATATAGCATTACATGTTTCACCTATAATGTGGCTTATTGTCGATACTCCAGCGAGATAATGGTACGACATTGAATGCATTGAATCACCAGTTGATAAATACCTAAATATGTATAATTAGATCAAATATTTTATTAATTTTTCTAATTCATGAAGTAATGCAATTATAAGGACAAACGAACCTTAATGTTATGGATAGTCGTTCTGCAGGAGGTAATGGTTCCCTAATGACGGTTTGTTTAATGATTGCAGGTGCCACTAAGTGCAACAATTCTTCAAATTGCGTAGCTGTCATACGATAATAATTTTGGAACTTCTCTGGTGTTAGTTTCGGCATAGATGCATAATAAAACCCATGTTTACGTCGTCCTTCAAATAATGGATCAATCCAAAATCTCTTTTTTTTTCTTATATTTGTATGTACATTCGCTGATGCAAACAGCTACTATTAACTTATTTCGTCGTCGTTCCTCTTCATTTTTGTTATGCACCATCGCGGCAAGTTGACAGGTCCACTCGTGATACCTTTCTTCATACGACATTTTGGAGAATTTATTGACATCGCCAGTTGC
>NW_011961382.1:0-2320 GCF_000949405.1 Vollenhovia emeryi
CTTCTTCCTAAAGTGAATTTTTTTAAACCAAAGTATGCTGTTTACAATGGAGACATGTTAATGAGAAGCAGCGACAAGAAGTCTTTTTTGTTATTCAAAATACGATAGTTTCGATCGTTCCGATCTCTTGCTAAGTTTCTGAGGGTACTTTTCGCGCTACGCGCATCACGCGGGGCAGACTCTACGTGGATTCGCATTTGGGGATTCCGCGAACGAGAACCGTCCGGATAAGTAATCGGGAAATCGCGAGTGCGTCATTGTTATCTACGTCGCGTGAGTCAAATGCGCGGGCATGGAAAAAATACGCTCGAGATTGGCGACCCGTTCCGCAGCGAAGTCAGCCGAATATGCGTAATTACGTGCTGCCTTCCTTCGAAATTAGGACAGAAGCGAAGAAAGTTGCGTGCTTCGCGCTCATAGGATTTCATACTATTCCTTATTCATTGTGGAAAGAAAGAAATACGCGGATAACAAGGATAATAATAATAATAATACACGAGCGAATTTGCCCTGAATATCTATAAGTTATGTATAAGCTCAACCGATAGAAATAAACCACTTTTGATTTTGTTTTTCTGACGCCGTGACCTGATTTGGTTTCAATGAGAGATATCAGATGTTATATGATAAATTTGCAGATAATTGCGTCAAGATTCATACTTTATTGAAACCTGAACCCCATTCTCTGCGAGGTCCTGTCGTTTATTTTTATATACGCTATTTTTTTTTCTTCCCAATCGCGAGTTGTTTTAGGAATGTACTAGATTAGTAGATTAGCTTTCTGGGACAAAACTCCGTGGTCATCCTCAAAAAAGTGTAAGCAAAGATTACAAATGCCTAGATAAAGTTGCAAATATATTGGGCACGTTCGGATGCTTTCTGTTTAAATTTTCATGCGTGACTTTTGCTTCTTCGAAAAACATTTATGTAACATTTATTATTAATTATTATGCGTTACGCGGTTCTAAGTATATAGTAAAAGATTGATGTATCAAACCGCGGGATATCGCCTCCAATTTTTGAGACGGCCGTTTCTCGAAAATATGTGCCAACATGACGCGTGAATATTTGAAGCACGCGCCCCTGAATACGCTTCAACACGCGTGCAAATTTATATACCGAGGCAGTTACGAACCCCCGTGCACTCTACGGTTTCAGGAAGCAGGAAGAAGAAAAAAAGAAAAGATTTGATTTGTCTTTCTCGCGCCACTCGCTTTTGTTCGCCTCGGCCTTGCTGTGGCATTGCCTCCTTCCTCATTGTGACGGAGGAGTTCGCCAGCCCGGTACTTATAACTGATGACGATGTAGCTGTGACGTGGCTAAGAGTAATGTTAAAGCTATTGTCTCGTAAATCTTAAGAATTATTCGCGAGGCGAGGATGACTACGTGGTTTTGCCGAGGAAAACTAATCTAGGTATATTCCTGAAACAACTCACGAACGAGAAAAGTAAAAAATTGGCGTAAACAAGAGACGTAAACGAGGAGACCTCGCAGGGAATGATGTTTAAATTATTGCCTCGCAAATCTGCAGAATTATTTGGAAAGAATAACTACGAAGGTCGAGAAAAATCTAGGGGCATTCCTAAAACAACTCTCGAACGACGAAAAACTGAAATAAAAAATTGGCGCAAACAAGAGACGTAAATGAGGAGACCTCGCGAAGAATAAATTACTGTCTCGCAAAAACAACTCTACGAGGAACACAAAGAAAATTAGGATAGACATGGATAAAGAGGGAGGGAGGGGGGGATGTTGCAGAGAATGCTGCGCGAATTATTAATCAAATGTCATTTAATTTTCCAATTCGCGCGGCGTCGTCCTACCCGTTTTGACGTCACATCGACGTATCGCAGCTGTCAAAATTTCACGTGTCGCATCCCGCGTCTACGTCCCGTGTTGTCGGTCGAGTTCGGCGAAGAGCGCAAAAGTGGGGTTAAAGCCCGATTAAGTTGGCTCGCGGGTCGAGCGCGAAGCGTGGGGGGGGGGGGGGAAAGGGGAGAAATTACTTTTCGCCGGATTGCGCAAAACGGTCGGTGTTTGCTACCCGCGAAATCCAAAGCTCGATAATTTCGGAGCGGGAGCATCCTCCGTAATAATATTCGCCATTTTCCGCGTAAACGCTTATCAATTCTCTCGAACACGACGTTAATTAAGATGTCTCTCCTTCGAGAGATGTGTGTGTGTGTGAGAGAGAGAGAGGAGGGGAGGGACGGAGGGAGGGAGAGGGAGAGAGAGAGAGAGAGAGAGAGAGAAGAGAGAGAGAGAGAGAGAGAGAGAGAGAGAGAGAGAGAGAGAGAGAGAGAGAGAGAGAGAGAGAGAG
>NW_011961383.1:0-2321 GCF_000949405.1 Vollenhovia emeryi
TGTTCAATAATGCGGTGTACAAAAATTGCGGTGTCCAAAAATGCGGTGTCCAATAATGCGGTGTCCAATAATGCGGTGTCCAATAATGCGGTGTCCGAAAATGCAGTGTCCAATCTTGCAATGCTTGTGTCCAATAATGCGGTGTACAAAAATGCGGTGTCCAATAATGCGGTGTCCAATAATGCGGTGTCCAATAATGCGGTGTCCAATAATGCTTGTGTCCGATAATGCGGTATCCAATAATGCTTGTGTCCAATAATGCGGTGTCCAATGATTTTGGTGTCCAATAATGCGTGTCCAATCGAGCGGTGTCCAATCGTTACGTGTCCAATAGAAGGTCACCCCTACGAAACGGGTTCTGTTAATCTGTAGACAATGTAAATGTCCACTATGACAAGTTCTGCGACAACGCTGTTGCAAAAAAACCAATTAAATGAGGATGAGAATATCTCATAAATGCATGTGCTTTAAGATGCTGAGACTCGATCATGAATCTCTTCTTTTAGCGTAAACTCTTTAGAAATGTTGCATAGACATGTCCGCAAACAAGTTTAATAATATTTTTAGCACTTCAATTTTCATTAATTGCACACAACACACAACAACAGCAATTCAATATTCAAGGAAAAGATTCATGATATATTAATATCCTCGATGTGAGAATTTATTATATTCTTATATTTCTTCAGCGACTTTGTAAATGCATAACCTGAAAACCTTGTGAAACGGTTTTCTCATTAAGTACGATAGAAACACTAAAAATATTATTAAAATTGTTTGTGCACTTATCTTTACAAACTATATATTGTGTTATTTTATAGTAATATTGCAAATAAACGAAGGATTACCTTAGATTAAAATCGCGTGTTGGTACTATCACCTATCATCACCATGAAACGAACAGGAAAGAGAGCGACATCAGCGCTATTCCTATGTCCACGGCGCTATGGGAAATGACGTATACAATATGGCGTATAGAGACACATCCATTAAGCCTATCACACAATGCCAGGCAACAGGCAACAGGAACAGGGAATAGAATTTCTGACGCGTTGGATTGGTTGGTAGAAAATTTCTAACGAATCCAACGCGTCAAAAATTCTATTCTCTATTCCTATTGCCTGTTGCCTGGCTGTTCTAGTTCTGTACTATGAGTACTGCGACGTGTTTCTTTTATCTCTTTCTTCTCCGTCCTCCCGTGATACGTGGACGGACGGGTGTTGCCGTCCCGCTCTCGCTGTCGCGCGCGGGTCTTCGTCGAAGGTGCGCGCCGACGACGGGGAGTGCGGTCGCCGGGCGCGAGAAGCGCGGGATGCGGACGGATCGGGTCGTCGTAAAAAACCAAGGGGGAAAATGATAACGCGCCGGAAAGGAACGGGATCTCGGTAGCTCCGCGCGTACCGTGCAGTGATGTTAGATTTGCTCCCTTTTCGGGCATGCGCAGTGCAATATGGCATCAGTGAAGTAGTAACCTCTGATATATAAAGGTCCTGTGAAGGCCCTATTTTTATGTCTATAAAAATTATAATTTTTGGATCCATAATGCACACCTAAATTGTAATAATATTAACTAAAATACTTATACCAACTTATCTTACCTTCATATTGGTTATAATCCTCTTCGCTGCGAGGTTTCCGCCGGCCGTCCCGCCAAAACAATAAGCTCCCACTTTCTGAGCATGTAGACGTTACTGGATTTCACTAGATTTGCACTGCGCATGCCCGAAAAGGGAGCAAATCTAACATCACTGGTACCGTGCCGAAAGTCGAGGGCTCGACGCGAAAAACGAAGATTGGGCGCGGTCTTGCACGCGTCACGTCGCGATATTCGCTAAATTGCACGAACGATCGGTATCGGCCTTCGTCACGGGCAGGCTAGCTCGCCTAACGTTAGAGGGGCTGGGCGGTGGTTGACACCAAACGATTCCAGAGGCTACGGGACTCAATAGATTCACACGGCGGACGGGACACACGAAGAGAGACGTACACGAAAAGAAACTCAAGAAATTCAATATGATAAAATCGGGTTTGATATAAGGCGGCGTTAACAGGCCGGTTGAGTGGCCGCTATAACGGGCGGCGTCGCAAGCGAATATAATACCAGTCCCGGGATCGGGGGAGACAACTCGCCGCGATACTCTCTGCGACACGGAACAATCCGGCGCGAACTCAACGGCAGAAATTATCCGTACGCGATAAACCCTACTCGGACGACACGGACGCACTCGACAGTAATTTCCTCGCGAACGGTACGAATACCGTCGCACACGCAACACTCGGCCGGGGCGCTTCGCCCGCGAGACTGGGTACTCGGGCCGACG
>NW_011961384.1:0-2321 GCF_000949405.1 Vollenhovia emeryi
GTTGTCTAAGTGAAGAAGGTCGCCCCTCCTCACTCGACTTCAAAACCATACGTGAGACTTTGCGCCTCATACGGCTTCTCTCTAATTTGGTGCTTGTCATGCACACCTCCTGTGTAATTCATCGTGACAATGCCCATGTAACAAAGATAAATTTTTGATCATATTGTTTCGTCTATTCCGGTCTTTATGATGTATTTCTATTATATCATCACTTTCAAACCATAGTCGACAATTATCGCATTTATTTTGTTGTAACTTCAATAATTTTATTACTCTTGATGGCTTATCTGGTATTTCTCTAAGACGATTACCCCAATAAACCCAATCACCATCATATGGAGATCTGGTTTTTTGCACTTTGATATGTCGTTTAATAACATGATCGCTGTGTATAGTAAGACGTATCTTGTTACTTGTCATAAAGCGCCAGTTTTCGTTATTATACTTCTTAAAGTATTTTCTTTTTATCCAGCCTCTCCCTTTGTTTGGGTGCCTAAAAACTGCCCATCTCCAGAGTTTTCTATGCATAATATTATCCAATGAACTAAAGATTTTACATGAAACTACCGAGGAGTAATATTGACTCCATCCTCTATTTATTGGATTGAGATCCTTTATTACCCGTTCTTGTGGTGCTCCACGCATTTCTCTGAGCTTATGTTTAATAGCTAGTGTATGCTGTTTTATAGAATTACGACTTGGTTTGATTAATAATTTGTAACCTTTCTTACTTTCTTTTGTTGGATATTGTCTTATTGAAAATCCAAGAAAATCGAATCCTGGTTTTGTTCCATTACTGGTTCTTAGTGAATGATAAACTTTTGTTTTAGAGGGCTTTAATTCTAGTCCGATGGTTTTTAACCACTCTTCAACTAAAATTTTTGCCTTAAGAATAATCTCTTCACTTTCATGTATGATGACAAAGTCATCAGCATAAAATATAACACTTATGGTTTTTTGTGCCTTTTTATGTGATATTTTTCCATATTTCCTTTTCGTGTGTTGAAAAAGTTCATTTGTTAATGCCTTTTTTATATGCTGCTCTAATCCATGTAATGCAATACAAGCAAGTAACGGTGAGATCGTCCCTCCTTGAATTGTGCCACGTTTTGTAGATTGAAATTTTCCATCATCCATAACACCTGCTCTTAACCATCCTCTTATTATTTTCCTAATAGTTGGAGTGGTATTAAGTTTTTCCAACAGAGTGTTGTGGTCAATTTTGTCAAAGCATCCAGAAATATCGGCATCTAAAATGTATGCTGTTTTCTATTTAAGCACATCAAATATGGCTTCAATTGCATCATGACAAGATCTACCAGGTCTAAAACCGTATGTGTTTGGCTCAAATTTTGCCTCCCACTCTGGCTCTAAAGCCATTTTTACAAGTGTTTGTTTTGCTCGACACGATATAGTGGGTATTCCAAGGGGGCGACGCTCCAATGGCTTACCAGGTTTTGGGATCCAAACTCGTCTCGATGGTTTTGCTTTTTCCTTCAAATCCATAGAATATGCTAATTGCATTCTTTCTTTTTGGTTGAGACTCGCTTTTCCATCGATACCTGCTGTCTTTTTTCCTCTATTGTCCTGTGTTACTCTTCTAACTGCGAGTATTCTTGCACTTGTTGATTTTTGTAATAATCTCTGAAGATTATGCACCTTTTTGATATCATTACATGTAGAAGCTCGGTAAATTCGTTTTTGTAGCTTAAATGAGGATTTCTTCAGCTTTCGCCAAGGAATTTCATTCCATTCATACCTAACTTTTTGTTGGTTCATAACATGTTCACTATTATTCACAACTTTACCTTCCAAATTACAGTGTTTACGTCTGCATATCCCAAATATTACTTTGGGCATTAGCTTCTTAAACAATCCCTCCAACATAAATACTTGCGGCTGGCTACCTACTTATATTTATATAAATATAAGAGCATTTATGTGGTTACTCCGTTCCATGATCTTGTTTCACGTTGGACTTAGATTCCTACTGTTTGCCGGAAGCTGAGAACATCAGTAACTAAAGTTTTCAATCTTTAGTTCCCCTTTGTGCTTCGTACCGTTTTGGTCTATGCGTAATCCAACCTCCTTTCGCATATTGTGCTTTGACGACAATTCAGACGTAAGTTTCTCTCGTAATCATATCCAACTCTGTTTGCAGGGATTCACCACGAGGTTTAGTGTTACCTGCTTTTATCTCATGCTTGCATCCCAAAGGTTGCCACTCTTTGATATGTGAGATATACATTATCCCTGATGTCTGGGAAGATGGAATTTAACCACCACAAAATCATGACCTTCCGGGTCGCACGGAAAAAAAA
>NW_011961385.1:0-2322 GCF_000949405.1 Vollenhovia emeryi
ACAATTCTAGCGCATGGCAAGATTTGTCCGACTGCCAACCGATCTTCCTATGCGCACATCTCGCCACGCGCTCGAATTGGGCGGTAGGCCGGCCTAAGACAACGAGTTTTAATAATTAATTACTCGTTAACTATTACGAAAATTGCAAAATGGTACAGGACTTTTCCATTCATCTCGATCCGTTCTACCTTCTCAAAAATTTTGTCGGATATGGAAAGACTCACCCTGTATATACAGGAGGAGAACGAAGGGGATTAAAAAGAAAATCGTCGTCCATTAACTTGGCTGATGCGCGGCCAAAGTATGCGACACGCGCGTTAACGCGCCTGCGTGCGCGCTGCGTACTCGGGATACCTTGAAAAGCGCGCGCGACGAGGAATTCGACGCGCGCGAGCGTTACTCCCGACAGTTTCCCCGAGCGTGCCTCCAACAAAATATTAAAAGAAACGTGAAACTTCTCCAAAGTGCTCCGTACAAGGAAACGCCAGGGGAAGATAAAGTTGCAGAACGACCTACAAGTGCAGCTACTACGGGGTAGTAATTTCTACGGTTACCACTACACGATACATACCGCGTTTCCGGGGAAAATATAAAGCTTATCTCTCTTATCGGGGAACGGACTGAAATAGAATAAAGTGGGGTAACAATTCATCATGCCCGGGGCCGCGCAATCATCTGATATTTCCGTCGGCGTGAAAGCGCCTCGTTTCAGCGCCGGGGACTGCGGGCGCCGCGCGCATAATCGCGCGTTATCGCCGTAATCGTATAGCGTTCGAGTGCAGCGAACGACACGAGCGAGATACGCGGTTTCGCTCGTGACAGAGATTCTCTCGCGCAAAAGAACATTTCAATCGCTGCCGAATGCGAGTTTTCTCAGATTTCGATTTAATACGTTTCGCCGCAAGCTCGAGGGAGGATCGAATCTAATAGCGAATTCGGCAGCTTGCACCGAGCGCACACCCAAGGCTTGTTCAGAGTCTGCTCTTACATTTATGGCTACGTCAAAAGTACATGTCCCGAAAACTATTTAGCCAAAAACCTGATCCGTACACGGAGAGAATTTTCTCTTAAAATTTACCTTGTAATTGTGGGACAACGTGGCATTTCGAAGAACTTTATGAGTTTTTCGAAATTTTACCATACATTTTACTATAAGTAATTTTACTGCCTAAGAAGTATTTAAAAAAGTATTTAAGACGATCCTCAAGTATAAGAATTGGCTGAAAACAAGCTTTAGTGTGCACTCAGTGCGCCCCAATGCAAGCTGCCGAATTCGTTATAACTTTATCGGTGCGTCCGTCGTTAGGAACCGAAGACAAGACTCCCGAGAGTCGATCTCGATCGCGATAACGAATGCGTGTCGCGCCTCGGCGCGCGATGAATGAGGCATGTATGATAATTCGTGGCGACGGTCCGCGCGCACCGCCCGCGAATTGTATTGTTAAGCAGCTTCCGCGGGTGGTAACTTGGTTTCGGCGCGGTAAACAAGATTGATCCGCGGGGGCGTGTCGCCGAAAGAGCGGAGACGCGCGCGTCCCTCCCCGCGTGACTGCTGAATAATTCAGGCTGGCGCCGAGAGCCCGAGGGGGGTCGATTCCGGGGGAGCGGGGGGCTCTTTTACACGGACGCAATCAAAAGGATAACGCGGTATTATCGCGCGGGCGGATAAAACGCCGCGTTCTCCGAGCCGGCCGTTACATCCCTCTCGCGCGCGTGCAGCGAGCGTCGATTTCTCCCGTAAGTGAATCCATTATGCTCGATGGCGAAAAGAGAGAGGTGGCACGTTCCTCAATTATCATCTTACCCGCGGAAGCGATCCGGGAAAAATGCCCCCGGCGTGAAAGCCGGCGCGCCCATCGCCCGGCCACTCCGCTCCCGCGAGTCGCGTAAATCACGCGGCGCTTTAAAACCCACCGTAATCCATCGATCGGAGGATCGGTCGGTTGTCCCGGACGATTATGCGAAATTGCGCGCAATCGTATCCCGCGAGCGAGCGAGCGAGCGAAGGCGCGCGTTTATGTATGCAGATCCGCGCGCGTTCCAAATTCAAATCGCATCCGAGTCGCTTCCGAGCGGTCGACGTCGCGCGAGTCATCCGAATCTCGAGCGTTTCCGACATTTCCGACCGGAGTTTTTACGGCTGACCACTCGGCTCCGAGAAAAATCTCTGTCCGCTGGACCCGTTCCAGCGCACGAATCGACGGGTCCGTCACGGTCGCTACGCGATGTTTTATAAAATATTTCTGCTTATCAAATCGGATTTGTAAAGAACATTATTCTATACGTGTAGTGTAATATTTATTAAAAAAATGTTTTGTTATC
>NW_011961386.1:0-2322 GCF_000949405.1 Vollenhovia emeryi
TTATTCTTATTTCGCTCTTAAAGCTTCCTCTATGAGGAAGCCATAACAATGGAAGCAATGAGCAAATTTCTAATTAGAAAAAAAGTAAAGTAAAGTGTGCAAATTAGAAATTTGCACATGGCTTCCTCATAGAGGAAGCTTTAAGAGCGAAATAAGAATAATTTGAATACTTTCAAGAAACATCGTAGTAAAGTTAGATTTCTCTCTTAAAGCTTCCTTTATGAGGAAGCCGTAACAATGGAAGCAATGTGCAAATTTCTAATTTGTCTACTTTAATGATGAGGAAAAAATGTGCAAATTTCCAATTCGCACGCTTCAATGATGAGGAAGCAATGTGCAAATTTCTATTTCGCACACTTTCAAGAAACATCGAAAAAAATTAGATTTCGCTCCTAAACCTTCCTCTATGAGGAAGCCATGTGCAAATTTCTAATTTGCACACTTTTTTAAAAAGTGTTCCGAAATAGGTTCGCTTACCCTACGGTAATAACTGTGCACAAATCGCAAAATGCTGCACAATCTTTGAAACAAAATTTTACGGGATTTTCAAACTCAGGTGGTTTTTCTTCCAAATAACTGCTTTTGTACCACGCATAACTAATAAGATTTGAAAATCTGGGAGAAGAAAACTGAGTATGAATCAGTGATTGGATCTTAATTATATTACGAGTATTACGGAGATGTAAATTATAGTTGTAGAGAATGACGATGTCAGAAAATGTCTCAAGAAGTTTTTCCACGATTCACCTAATGATTCAAGTAAAAACGCATTAGACAATTCTGCACTCTAAAATTAATTGAATAAAATGTGTAGAATTTGTGTTTCACTGGAAAAATATATCATTAACTAAAATAATTTTATCGCTACCTCTAGCAATCAATCTCAATGCACAAGAATCTAAAGACCTAATAACTATATATGTTGCCAAACTGTCAAACTTTAGTTATGAAAACGACCGATTTAATTAACTTTCATATAAATGCATATAAAAAAAGAAAAATTATTCAATATTTAATTACCCACTAATAACTTTCATACGTTGTTATTTAGAAAAAATTTTACAGATGAGAAGCTTTCAAAGCATTTTTCTTTTAATTTATTTATGTAATGTTTTCTGATTTCTATTTTAAAAACCACCCTTTTGTCATGAGATGTAATCGTCATATTGGATTCGCCATTTTGAATTTTCTAATTTTTACGTCAGATTCTGAATCAGCTGTACTAAAACCTCCCTAGAAGTATTTTTCTTCTAAATTAAATGATTGTCTTTTGTCTATGCTTAGAAACCACCCCTAACGTTCAAAGGGTGGTTTCTACTCTTAAACCCGCACCATTGCCGAAATAAAAAAACACGTATCGATTATTTTTCGCTATTTTACAAGTATGCAAAGTTTCATTAAAATCGGTGAGTTACACTTCCGTAAATCTCCTTGTAAGTGTCCCTTGAACGGAGTGTTCCACTATATGTTTAACGGAGTGTGTCTCTACTGAATGGTATCGCGTATTTATACTCTATAAATCGATCCCACTCCGGGTGTCTCGTAACTCTCCTTTCCGTAGCGTGTTTTTGTTTGATCAACTTCTATATCCAACTTAAAGCTATTGATCGATGATATGCCAATTGGTAAATATGCAGAAAAGGTCACACCTCACCGATTTCCTCGCCACTTAGATATGTTGTAGGGGAAAGTTTTCTGAGTAATTCCCCGCAAGAATCAAGTGGGGGACGGCATTGGTTTAGGAGATATAACAAATTGAAAACTAAAAATTTTAATACTTTTTCTTAGTAATTTTTATTAAAATGCCTGTGTAGTTACCTTTAAAATCATAAACAAACTACCATTTTCATTTACAAGGTCACACCTGCCCCCTCCCGCAACGGTCGGTACGGATTGAACACACACACACGCGCGCGCGCGCGCACGCTTAATTCTTCTCGCGGCGCAGACTGACCGAGCAAGCGAGATCCACTCTACACCTCAGACATGGTTTGGGTATGGTTATATTTTAACGAAGTTGGGCCCCCCGAAGGGGGGGCGGAACATACTGTCTCCACGCATATACTTCCACCATTGTACTGTTCCACATAGGTTTGCAATTTTCCACGTGAAGCGAGATCCAGTCCACACCTCTGACATAGGGTGGGTAGGGTTATTTTTAACGAAGTGGAGCCCCCCCGAAGGGGGGGCGGAACATACTGTCTCCACGCATACATTTTTCTACCCACATATAAGTCACTCCCCTCTACCAAACGTAGATAGAAAAATGTATGCGTGAAGAGAGTGTGTTCCGCCCCCCCTTCGGGGGGCTCCACTTCGTTA
>NW_011961387.1:0-2322 GCF_000949405.1 Vollenhovia emeryi
TTTTTCCTCGAATGCATCTGCGCTGCTGTAGCTTTTAAAATGTAAGGTGCCCGGGCGTAGGAAATTTTTCCTCGCTAATTCTGCTCGAAGTATCAAAAAGTGTGTACTTTTCCCTTCAATTAAAAAAAAAGAAGTTACTGCGATTTTTTCGCCAAGTTACAGCTTTTTGAAGTAACCTTTGTATTTTCGTTCATTACCGTCGACATCAGCGTAACCCAATGTGCACGTGGAGGTTGCCGTTCGGATTTTGCACATCGTGTGGTCCTACAAGTCACGCAGCCTTCGTCCCATCATATCCCAGTATGTTCGATATGAATACACCACTGGTCCTCTTCAGGGCCACACGATGTGCAAAATCCGAACGGCAACCTCCACGTTCTGCTGTGAAATTGAAAGTTAAGTCGGATGTTACTTAAGTGCGGAGGGAGCACGTTCCATCTTCGGCAGCGTAAAAGGAACACCAATTCTTGATTAGATTTACGTAATCTGGTATTATAGGTGATTCAATTTCACAACAATTACATAAATCACAAATTTAACGAACACTGTATTAATTTGTAAAATTCAACTTGTACCAGTTATAATTGCTTGAAAAGGACCAAAACCCATGGTCGATACGTAGCGATACCTAACCATTAAAATTGCCAGATATGGTCAACCAAATTAGATGTTTTTAATTTTTGCTGGCGACCCTGAAGAGTTTCTAATCAGTTTATTATACACCAGTGACCTCAAAAATGGTGTCCCCACGAAACGACAGTTTTTTCAAAACCATCTCTAAGCAACATGGTCAACATTGCACAAAACTTTTAAAACGTTGGATCACCTATAATATCAGATTACGTAAATCTAATCAAGAATTGGTGTTCCTTTTACGCTGCCGAAGATGGAACGTGCTCCCTCCGCACTTAAGTAACATCCGACTTAACTTTCAATTTCACAACAATTACATAAATCACAAATTTAACGAACACTGTATTAATTTGTAAAATTCAATTTATACCAGTTATAATCGCTTGAAAAAGACCAAAACCCATGGTCGAAACGTAGCGATACCTAGCCATTAAACCTTGCCAGATATGGTCAACCAAATTAGATGTTTTTAAAGATTTAGTAGATAATGCTTGAAAAGTAAACGTAAAAATACTTAAATTCGGGACGAGAATTGGTATACTAACTATTAATATACGTAAATTCACATGAAATTTGTTTTCATTATTATTACCATAGTCAATGCCATAGCTAATAATTAAGAAGTTTCTATAATAATACTGAACTTCTGAACAAGAATAGATGTATTAACTAATAATTAAGCAAGTTTTAAGATTAATACTCGTATATTCGTGAGTAATTTACGTGCTTTTGTTATAAATCCGAACTGTAATGCAGTAATATTACTTTCGTGTGTCAAATGTAATAATATTTGGCGATTCTTAATATACCATTTATTAACTATGAAGAAATATTTATTAAGACCGGACACAAAAAATTCTTACATTTACAATAAAGCAGGTATATTAATTATTAATATACAGTTCTCTCAGTGATACTCTGCATATTTATAAAAAATATCTTTATTTACGAAATTGGAGATTTTCAAATACGATCTTGTTTTCTCTCGTTATGATATTAACAGATTAATTAGTTGTCTTTTCCTGGAAATTATAGTATAATCTCATTGTCAGTAATCCGACCTTTCGGTTATTCGACACGTCTAATAATTCTATCGCTATGTTTCCGCGGTCCCTCACGCGACGTGATTTACAATAAGATTTTAAGATGTTTTAAGTTTTCAGAAATTGACCAATCACAGTCGAATGTGAGGCGAATAATCGACGAGCGAAAAGACTTTTACTAAGCAACAAGTCGTTTTGTACCACATATTAGTGTGCAATACGTATTATAATTATATGTATTTTTGTTTAATATAATAAATTTAATTTAGTGCTGTCACGAGTACACATATTATTTTATTTACATTTTTAAAATCTATGGTATATATTCCAGTTACCCGGCATATCTATTAATCCGGCACTAACTAGTTTTTAACAGATCGGATTAAGAAATTATACTGTATATTGATTGTTCAATCTAATCTAGACGTTGATTAACTCTGACGATGAGATGTCACTGATATAATATAAAAAGTATTTTAATAAAAAATTAGAACAAGCTCGTTTATAATCTAATTCTTAGTTAGTTGCGTCCCTTTAGACTATATAATAGTTTTTGTTACAATTTAAAAATTTATAACAAGTGGGTAAAAAATCGGTTCTAGCTCGTAAAAATATTGGCCTTAGATTATCGATTAGTTTTATTGGT
>NW_011961388.1:0-2322 GCF_000949405.1 Vollenhovia emeryi
ACCTACATTTCTATTCATTATATCTGTGCTTCTTTTCTCTGTAACTCTAGTGACAAGAGATACGGAACATGACACTTCGCTGTCATGTATCAGGCAAAAGGTGACATTGAAACGTGAGAACAAAGTACCTCCCAATGATATGTATAAAAATTCTAAGAAGAAGAAGAATGAATCAATGGATTTACTAACAAATAATGTTAACACCTTTGCGAAGATAGCCAATGATTGCATGTCAGAGCTTTCTCAAAATAAAGAAAAAGAAGCTGAGTCGGACATCTTCAAAGTTGCATTGCAATTGATTCCTGAAGATTCTAAATTATCATTCATGATAGACGTGTTGCGCATTAGTGATATATATCGAAAAGGCAAGCGGCCATTAATATCTGAAGTTGATAATGTAAAATAGGTTAAATGTTAAATGTTTTGAAGTTAATTATTTAAAATATTTTTAAGTTTAATATTGCATATTGTATTGTATGAAATAAATGACGCAATAAAGTATATAATATTATAAATGTACACTGCACACAATAAAAGTTTATTCCTTCATAAAGTACATATTATTCTGGCAAATTAATATTTATTCCTCGAAAGGCACGATTATACTGCCATGGTGCCTGTGCTTCTCCAATAGGTGAGAGGAAATAGTCTTTTAAAATATTGCGTTGTTCTGTTGCTCTTCGTGATGCATTATTGCTTCCCAAACGTGTTAGATCGGCAAGAACAACATTATCTCTTCTTATGTTACGCCACTCTCCATTTTCATTATCCATATTATCCACAAAATTAGGAGGACAGTACAATCGCGTATCAGGCGCATTATTCATTTCTTCGTCTGTGATCATTATAAAATTGTGTAAACATACTAAAGCTTTGACAACAGCAGTAGCATTTTCAGGATTAAGACATATTGTATTCAGAAGAATCTGCCATCTTGCTGTTAAAATTCCAAACGCGTTTTCAATCACTCGCCTTGCACGACTCAGACGATAGTTAAAAATACGTTGTGCATCTGTCAAATTGTCTTTTGAATATGGACGTAACATGTATAATTTTAGAGGGAACGCTTCATCACCAACAAAAGCATAATGCGTTATAATATTTGTATTTGGCAAATTTTTTGGAGGAGGTATATCGACCAATTCTTTTTCTAAAGCTTCGGCAAAATCTGTATTATTCCATACACCTCCATCACTGACTGAACCTTAATATAAAATAGACAATTATAATAAATATAAAAAATCATATCATGGTTTTGTCTTAATTATTGTTCAAACACGATAGCTTTTGCCAGGATAGCTTTTGCCACGATAGCTTATACCAGTATTGGTGACTTTCCTCTCATAGTATCTTAATTCAGTGCATGTATTCTCTTATCACCGTCCTCCGAGATATTACAATTGTGTTATAAATATAAAAAAATTAACCAAATATTAATATGTATTTTGTTATTTTCTCACCATATTGTCCAATATCTACCCATGTGAAACGATATTTGGCATCACAAGCAGCGAGAAGGACTATGCTAAAATATTTCTTATAATTAAAATATAAAGATCCAGAATTGATGGGTGCTTTAATCCGAATATGTTTGCCGTCAACAGCACCAAGTAAATTTGGAAACTGCCACATCTCTTTGTATTCTTTAGCCACATGTTCCCATTGATTTTACCTCAGTGCTGGTAAATAAGTTGACTGAAGAGCTTGCCAAATAACATTACAAACTTCAGGAACTATTTTATAAATAGTTGAACGCCCTATACGAAAATCCCATGCTTGAATTCGCAGGCTAGAACCATGAGCAAGATATCTGTCATATGAATAAGAAGTCTATGTCAGAATACTTCTCTCTCTCTTTCTCTCCCTCTCGTAGTATATAATCAATAATAAGAAACACAATGCATCACTTACGATAAAGTCACGGCCACACGCAATTCAACGGACAGACTGGGGCGAATAGATCTTTTTAAAAGAAAAGGACGCACCATATCACACAACTTATTAAATTGACTTGGTACCATTCTCGTAAATTCGAAGAATTCTTCATGATCTTCTTTCATATAAGAAAACAGATTATGGAAATGACCAAAATCATCACGTGGACGATTTATTGGTCGAACCCACCATCTTCTTGTGGAACGATTTAATTTAATAAATTGGAATAACTCGGCAGACAGATAACTTAAACTTGCACACTGCAATAATAACTTACGTCTCCTTGTATTCATGTTATATATTTCTTTCACAATTCTTAATGATAGTCGTTGCTTCTGAAAGAGAAGTTATGACATTTATGTTCTGATTGACATTTTATTTATTTTT
>NW_011961389.1:0-2322 GCF_000949405.1 Vollenhovia emeryi
ATGCACATTTACCAAATTTTTCAATAATTCATTCAATAATGCATCACAGTCGATCAATGGTACAATTGTAAACGCTTTTTATGACAAAGAAGTAGCACAGGAAATCAAATTACTGATGGGTTCTTTACCTCTCTGGACAGGTATAATGAAAACACATTTTAAGATTGGAAGTAGAACAGCTACGTCTTCTTCCGTACAAGCTGAATTTTTAACACTAAAATCACAAATTTTTAAAGGCCAGTTGCCAATGCGCGTAGATAGGTTCATTTTGCAGAATATACAGCACATTGAAGGTAAGCTCCTTTTAGCAAGTGCTGAACATCCTGCTCGTGCTAAGGATGAAGAAAATGGTCTCGTTACTCAAGCGATCTTAAATTAAACAACACATGAATGTCCAGAGTTGCAAACTGCCCCTTCTAACAAGGCTGAGGAATGCGAAAATATCCACGATAAGAACTGTGACGAGGTGTACACCGAAACGTTCAATTTATCTTCTCCTGAGATCACGCCACAGTCATCAGTATTTTTAGATTTTAGCGACCAGAGATCGCCCTCTTTAGAAATGTCGCCTAATCCGTCACATACCGCAAATGACAGTCAAGACAATGTTGACATAAGTTCGCTTAAGGAGGTAGAAAACTGGAGAGAAAAGACGACACAAGAAAGCTCTACGTCTCAAGTTGTACCGCGGAAACGTCACAAGCCAAACTACATGGATTCTTGTTCCGACTGGAACACAGACAATATAAAAAGTGCAGTAGGACTGCCATTAATTCGTAACGACAATCTGTGCAACCCAGTCGTTATTGACAAACAAATATATATATAATTATCCATGAAACGTGTGCATTTTATTTCATATTGCAAATTGTAATGGCTGGATTCGCATTATATGAATCATACAATGTTAAAACACTTGACAGTACGAATCAGACGGTCCGATTGGCACGACAAATCTTAAGTAGGCAAAAAATTCAAGCGAGCGACTACATCGAAAGAGCGCAAATATTAAAATCGATTGAACTTTTCGAAAAACGAATCTCGCACCGACAAGTACAATCGCTAAATGTTAACAGAAATGTCGCACATCTAGCCGAATATTTATTCCGGGACCGTCCCAGTTGTATGACAACTGTAACGTGCCCTGAATATTCGCACGTTTCTAATCTGAAAAGTCCGACGTTGTCGATTAACGTCAATTTTATATTAAAACGCGGTTTTATAACGTTGCAGGATGCAATTAATGATGTGCACTTAGAGAAACGAGAGACTATGTGCAAGATGTGCAAATACACTCAAGTGTGAAATGAACTTTAATTATAATGAGAACTAAATAATTATAGACACAAGCATTATTACTGATAAAAGGTATCATCCAGATTCCAATATAAAAATGACAACTTTCAACTTATTGTTAGAGTCGATACCAAAAGCTGTAATTATTAACAATCGTAAATATTGTCTCGCAGGACTCGTATCCTACCGAGCACATAATCCGGACTCAAACGACGAACACTATGTAGCACTAATTTTCGATGGTCTAAACTGGCAAAAATACGATGATCTCGAAACAAAAAAAAAGTATCTCACCTGGAAGACACAAAACTACACGTCCTAATGTATGTCATGTCCGACTAAGGTACATGTGTCCAAATCATAAAAAACTTTTATTTTTATTCTTTTTTTTACTTTCTTTATTGCCATTGTTCTGTACATTTAGTCTTCTCCTTCTTTTATCGGTTTTTGTCTTTCTCTTGTCGTTTTTCTTAGCAGATAAGCAAAAAAGTAAAAAACAGAACCCTAAAAATAAAAAATAAAAAATTAACAAAAAACACAAAATAAAGCCCAAAAAATTAAAAAATAATAAAAACCTAAAAAAGCAGGCACAGTCGATAATACTTACCTTAATAGTCGACATCTGACGATAACCTCCACGTGGTGTGCCTTGGGCAGCTCAAACAACCTAATTGCTGGCTAATATCGTCAGAATGAAATGCATGTTGCAAATAAACAGCACTCGAAGGAATCTACCAATAACCCTAAAAAATATTAATAGAATTTAAAACAAAAACTACAGGCGATCATAGATGTCCATTAGATACTTACGAGACAAGAAAAATTTTTGCACAGTTCCGGTAGTTCTGTTGAGAGTTCCCGGTAGCCCCCGCAGAGTTCTATCGAAAATCCTAATGGCAAAAGTCTGTGTGATTAAAGGGGAAAAAGTTCTGGGCGATTTTAGGTGCCAGTTTTTGTCTTATAAGACTCGAAAAATTTTTGAACAGTTCCGGCAGTTCTGTTGAGAGTTCCCGGTAGCCCCCGCAG
>NW_011961390.1:0-2322 GCF_000949405.1 Vollenhovia emeryi
AAGAGAAAAGTATACACTTTTTGATACCGTAAGCAGAACTGGCGAAGAAAAATTACTACACTCCGCACAGTGCGTCAAAGTGTGCAATTGTTTAGAGAAGAAACATGGTCATGATTTTGAGAAAGTTCCGGGAAATGGGAAGAGTGAATGCAAATTCCAATAAGAGCTTCTTAAAGCAGAGACTTTGCCCTATAAAATGAAAAAAAAACTTTTCAATTCGACCAGTTTTCGCGAAGTTACGCTTATTTTAAATTCGCCAAATTTTGATGTAAATTTCTTGTTGCGTTAATTTTTTTGACCAGTGTATATATATATATATTGATATATGTTGTCGCTTTAAAATCGTTAATTTATAAATGACTAATTTATGGTTTTTTTCAGAAAAGTCGTAAAAGAAGCAATATTGATGATCCAATCCAAAAAATTGATGTAAAAAAATCGAAGCAGAATATATCCGTAAGTAATTGCATAGTTTAACGAATGCTTCAATTAATTTCATTACAATATGCAAGACGTTTATACGAGTTCAAGAATTATAAGTTACGAGAGCTAACGCGGTTGACCTTTCGATTAAATTTAACACTTCTCTTCGAACTCTCCCGTCCGTAAGTCATAGAGATTATCAAAGCCAAACAAACAGGTCTCGAGTCGTTGAACATAAACATTTTCAAACCGAACGGAGAACACAAGGATATCGGGATCTATCGTTTCCTACAATTGCAATTATTTTTTACATCCATGAATATATGTTTCTCGTAGTGATTATAAATTTCAATTTGACGAACTTTTTTCAAATTATATATATATATATATACCAAATGCTGAAAATGCATAATTTTATTACATTATTATACATTAAGTATAGAAGAGGACTCGTTTTGAAAGACATAGGCTTTAGCGATAAAAGTAAAATATTTAGGACTTAAACTCATTTCTACCAGTATAGATTAATTTTACTCTCTCGGTTTAATTTACTCTTTATGTACAAAACAATAAAAACCAAGATTAAAGTAAATCTGTACAATAGTAGAAATGGACATTCACATTATTGTTCTTTTGTCCTTTCTGTGAAAGAAAATGACAAAGCTATCATTTCCAAACCACTTCGCGGTAGATAGCATGGTGCGTTTTTTTTGTAGTTTTGCCAATAAGCCTAATTTCACTCTAATTTTTTAATGCATGAATTGTTCGAAATGCCGTCCCTCTCTTGAATAGTTTTTGAGATATAATATTAAAAATAATATGTTCAGAAAATTTTCACATAAAAATTCATCCCTTTGTGTGAAAAAACACCACTTATATGAAAAAATATTTTTTGTATTATAATGCTATAAGATGATGAATTTTATTTTTATTTTAAATGTATTTGTAACAGTTGCTTCTATAACAGTTGCTGATAATTATAATTCTTACAAATAAAGAAATTTTTACAATGTGACAGCACCTATGTACATTAAATCCGACGTTTCCATGATATCGAAATGAGTTATTGTGTCATATATTTTGACATTTTCTGTAATGAATGTATAAGTACATTTATTATAAATATATATACATTAAAACTAATTGTAAATCTTATTATTAAATGATTAAATTAAAATCGAATTAATTACTTACACTATACGTATTTGATGTAAAAATGACTTTTTAAAAAAGGTAAAAAAAAGCACCAAGTATAAGCTCCAACGACCGAATATATTTTGTTACTCTATCTTTTTTGCATCTCTACAAAAATATCTTCACTACAAAACTATCTTCTCTACAAAAGTGATGATATCATCAAATGGCGCCAACTAAACTAAATAGTTTTAAACGTGGTGGAGCGATGATTGGAGTGGGGGCATGCCCGCCGGCTGGGCGCCCGCGGACGCCCGTTGTCCGCGGTTTATACAATTTGCATCTCTACAAAAATATCTTCACTACAAAACTATCTTCTCTACAAAAGTAATGATATCATCAAATGGCACCAACTAAACTAAATAGTTTTAAACGTGGTGGGGCTATGATTGGAGTGGGGGCATGCCCGCCGGCTGGGCGCCCGCGGACGCCCGTTGCCCGCGGTTTAGACAATTTAATACAAATAATTATTTATTTTAAATATTTTATTTTAATAAATATTTTATTTTAAATTACAAAAACTTGGCGCTGCTCAACCGAATTTTAATAGCTCCCTCTCTCCTTCCACTATTCCTTCGCCCCACTCCTTTACAAGAATGAACCCAAGTACGTGTACGTGCGTTCGCGCGCGCGCGCGTGTGTGTTTGTGTGTGTGTGGGTATGATGTGCGCCTGTCTGCCTCTCTCTCTCGCTAGCGTGCGCGCG
>NW_011961391.1:0-2323 GCF_000949405.1 Vollenhovia emeryi
TTCTCGAGATAACCTACAAGAATATGTATCGAGAAATAGTAGGTTCCATTTAAGAAATTAAAGGTAACCTTCATGTGACCCTCAAATTACTCTTCAAGGTCAAACCAATGGTACCATCTTATGTCCCCCTCGAAACTATACAACTTTTGTCTGAAACATTTTTTTGTATCTGCCTTACCAACGGAGAAATTTGGGTGGGTCCCGTAAAATGGCCCACCCTGTATATATACAATCATCTGATTGTAAACATGTATTGTATATTTCCATATATTGCTATGTCCAATATCATTATAGATATCATCTATGATATTAGACATAGCGAAAAATAGATAAATATCTATAACGATATTGGACATAGCGAAAAGTGACTATACTACGTATTGCACGTATGCAACATAGACTTATACAGATAGACGGCGTCCCGTGACAGCTTTTGAAGATGGCATATAAAAGGAGAGAGCAATAGAAACCGTAATGGTATCTCTCTCTCTAATGCGTGAGTAATCTCTCCCACTCTTTGCACGAGAGAGAAAGAAACAGAGAGAGAGAGAGAGAGAGAGAGAGAGAGAGAGCACGTTACGGTTAGACTATCTCTCCTTCACATCACGTCTTCAGCTTGCCCAGCGCCCGCACAGTCTATCTGTGACCTCGGTTCGATTAACGCTCGTCGCTCGTAACATAAGTCGGACCGCGGCCACAAAGTCTGTAGTATGCACGTGTGTACGTATATGTATATGTCGTAGCCCAATAGCGAAACTAGCCATTTAGCTAAAAGCCTAGGCGTTTAGCTAAATGCCGCCCGTTAGGCTAATCGACGACGATATAGTCTAATGGCCTGAAAAATTCAGCCTGTTAGACGACAAGTCGGCTTTTCGCCTAACGGCCTGGCGCGCTTTAAGGTCGTTCTACATTAGTCGCATCTTAGCGTCGCAAGGGTCGTAGACTAGTTATAAGTCAACGCTGATTGGCCGAATCTATGATTTGCGACCCTTGCGACGCTAAGATGCGACTAATATAGAACGACCTTTAGGCGATTAGAGAAATGCTTGTTTTGAGGCTCGATGCGTTGTCAATTTATTTACTAATAATAATAAATCTTTATTTACGGGATAAACGTTTAGTATACAGAGGAGAAACATAAATATATTAGAAAATGCGGTTGCAATAGATAAGAATGAATATAATATAATATATAAATAAATAGAATAAAATCGCATAGGCATAATTATCTTATAAAGTATAACTCATTTAAATAAAATAAAAATAATTTATATTATAAGTAAAGTATTAAAAACATAACGAGATTAAGTGATTAAAATAAATAAATAATAAATAATAAATAAATAAATAAATACTAAAATAAGATTAATAAAATAAAATTGTACAACACTTTACTACACGTTACATACTTTACTACACAATTATTACTACATTACTATTTGTTAATACAGGATAACATAGTCAATTCATGCCTGAGGTCAATTTATTTATTGTTACACTTCCCATTTGTTAATGCAAGACGAGCTACTGTGACAACGAGAACTGCAAAGGATTTTTGCTTTATAACAAGCACATCTATTTGTCTGACACTGATTTTTAGCTAATTTTGCAATTGCATTTTTTGTATCCCTGTCCACCACTTGCAGATTGCTTCCCAGCTTCCCTCAAAGTAAGAAGAACATTTTTGGGAATGTCAGCCATGGTAATAAGATTAGTGCCCGATTTTGCAATTTCAGTATGGGGGAACCACCCTTTCAATATCCCATCCTTGGTTCCAATTTGATATACGTCATTTTTTTTATCAGTTACAACGCCAAATATGTTATTAAAATCTAGAGGTCCACGGTCTACAGTGGGAACAGATAATATAATGGTGTCGTTGATCTGAAAGGGTGGAAAAGTGATACTCGAAAAGGTAACCATTTTTTTGGCCTCTGCCTTTTGACGCTCGAAGCAATTTGACCGAGTATCAAGTAGTTGTTCGCCCCTAGCGCACAATGAACAGATAACAGCCTGTCCGCGGTCGCTATGCATTTCCATTTTGCACTTTGTGCAAAGAATACTGCTCGAGACGTCTATCTTTCACTTCTTCTGTGTTCCCTCTCCCTCCTCTTCTTCATCCTCTCGCACCCTCTTCCTCTTGCCTACGTCTTCGTACTGCTCAACACTAAAGTTCAAATCACTATATGAGTTCTATTATATTATATTTATCTAGTTCTATTATATTTATTTTAAGTCAATTACCTCGCGTTCAATTGTACATTCTGCTCCTCGAGAGCCTGCTCCAAGTCTTCCTCTGTCTTAAGTGAATTTAAAATTTCAT
>NW_011961392.1:0-2324 GCF_000949405.1 Vollenhovia emeryi
CTTTGTGTACTAAAACATGATACACATTTTTTTCTAACACAATTCGCATCGTTATAAAATAAACATTTCTTATGCCGGGATTACGATGAACTTAACGTAACGGGACGCGACGGGACGTTACGTAACGTAAAACCTAAACACATTGTTTTTATATGCGGCTGATTACGATCGACGTGACGTGAAGTGTCAGAACTTAACGCAACGTGAAAACTGCCAATGTCAAGTTTCACGTCGCGTTGCGTCTGTTCACGTGACTCTTTCAGCCAATCAACGCTCTCGATTCTTGTGCGCGTTGCACTCGAATTCAAGAGTGACATTTGGTATCGTATTGCAATATAAGCAGTAACAACAGAAAATGTCGATCAACGACACTTTATTAGTAGAGTGTGTGCGGGCGCATCCCGAAATATACGACAAGGGACATGCAGGGTTTAAGAATGCCGGAATAAAAGACTCCGCATGGAAGATTGTGGCCGAAACATTAAATGGTAGGTTCTATTGCATCCTTCTTGATTGGAAATTTATATAAGTTCATACGTTTTTTTATATCTGTTGTGTCATTATTTTAGCATCAGTAAAAGATTGTACGGCCAGGTGGCAAACCCTTCGCGAGAGGTTCACGAAGGAGAAGCGTATTCTCGAGCAGGAGGCGAGGTCTGGAGCAGCGGCTTCAACCCGTCCAGAATGGCCTTTATACAATATTCTAAAATTTCTGACACCTCATATTAGAAAAAGAAAGTAAGTTTAGTATATGGTAGTTTGTTCCAGGGTTGTTAAAGTTACTTTATAAAAATAACTCGTTAATTAACAACGTCGGTTTGTTCTACGTATTTTCGAATAACTGCGGTAAATATTTTAATTATTTCTGGTTGCAGATCTGTGGACAATTTCCCACCAAAAGCGTCGGTGTCTGTACCCACATTGTCATTGACAGATGAAGAGTCGTCGCTTTTGCCTTCATTGGCATCTCCAGGCGTAGAAATAATATTGGACGAGCAAATTGTAGATGATCCATTTAAAGTGAATGATACTTGCTCTCCCCTCTCGTCACCTTCACCTATGTGTACTTCATCAGCAGCAGCTGCAAATATGCCTTACTTAGGGCCTACAGGTCGATGTAAGAAGCCAAAGAAAGACGAGACGGCTGAAATGTTCAAAGAGACTCTTGCCAATCTTAACAAATCCATGGCTACATATAGTGCTCCTGCTCCACCACCACCACCTTCAATTGACACTAATAATCCCGACGTCTTAATCGGTAAAAATGTTGAATCTTGTCTCAAGAATTTAACAAATATGGCATTAAAACTTAAATACAGGAGGAAATTTAGATCTCTCATTCAAGATTGTGAAGAGGAGGCTGAAGGATTGAATGAATCAGTGTAATTATGGGACACAGATATGCATACTTGTCGACAATGTACGATTTGCACAAATTTTTTAAACGTATTTATGGACTACAAAATAGAATGTTTCTAGGCGCAAAGCCTAATATACAATGTGCTCTTTGCATATGTTAGATGTGTTGATATTTTTTTGTTTTTTTGGCAAATTAATATTTCGCGAAATTATCTTCACGTGTTCTTTGCATTTCACCATTTGTACGTAACACTCAACGGATTAACTTTCGTAGGCATTGTAAATAAAGGAGAAATTTAATTTTATAAGTTCAACGATTCACAATAAAAAAAAACAATACAAAGTGTGTGTGTATGCGAACGTATACATGTGCAAAATTATATTCGTCTGACGCACAGCTAAATAAATAATAATAATATAATAGATAAGTAGGGTATAAAGGGGGATTCTAACCCATGGGGCTACGAGGGGGGAGCGGGGCGGGGGGGTACCCCGGGGCGAGGGGACAGCGGGGAGGGGGTACTCCGTGGGCGAGGGGACCGCGGGGAGGAGTACGCGACCTTGACGTCATGCAAGGTGCTGACCTGTCACTACGTGACATATAACAGATATCTAGGTGCTGACCTGTCATCGAACACCTGGACGCGTATGAGTCACAGGGTCAAGCGCCGAAACCTGGCTGATGACTTTCTTATCAAGGTGAACGATGTCGAGAAGCGTTTATTATTCCGCAGCGCTTGGCTATCCGCGGGGCGCGGGGGAGGACCGCAGCACTACGCAATCCGCGCGGGCGCGGGGAGGACCGCGACGCTACGCGAGCCCTCGACGCGGGGAGGCCGGCGGCGGTACGCGCTCCGCGGTGGCGCGGGGCGGGCCGCGGCGCGTGACAAACCGGGAGACAGGCCTGTAATAGAGTGCATCGGAAGAGTACGTAATAGAAATGTGTGGCGCAGCCACTCATCTGC
>NW_011961393.1:0-2324 GCF_000949405.1 Vollenhovia emeryi
TACCATCGTTCCTACGTTTATGTTGTCTCGCTTCCGGTTCCATTTGGCACGGGAATGCAGTTCCGAGAGGTATTCCGTCGACCATCTTCTCCAGAATAATTGCAGCTGCTGTTGCAATCGTTGCCATCTCGACAGCCAGTTTAGGTTGATATCCGTCAAATCTGGTTCCGGCAGAGCATTTAAAGGAGCTCCGACCAGAAAATGCCCTGGCGTGAGAGCTTCTAAGTCCGCTGGATCAGTAGACATAGGTGTGATCGGCGAGTTCAGGCAAGCCTCAGTCTGAATTACTACGGTATTAAGCTCTTCGGTGGTGAAAGACATCGAGCCCAATGCACGTTTAAGATGGTGCTTAGCAGCCTTGACGGCAGCCTCCCATAATCCACCAAAATGAGGCGAATTGGGTGGTATGGTGTGCCAAGTTATGCCCTCCTCGGAGCAAGCGTTGTGCAAAGTTGTTTGGTGACGTTGAGTTTCGAACAGATTCTTCAGTTCCTGGAGTGAGCGATCTGCTCCTACAAAGTTAGTTGCATTGTCACTGTAGATATCTGAGCATCGCCCTCTACGAGAGATAAAGCGCCTGAGCGCCGCAAGGAACGCCTCCGTAGTTAGATCTGTGACCACCTCCAGGTGGATCGCCTTGGTCACAAAACAGACGAAGACCGAAATGTAGGTTTTGAGTAAGGCCTTGCTGCGAACCCTTGGCTTACAGATAAATGGTCCGCAAAAGTCCACGCCTACCTTTGAAAATGGGCGAGTCTGATTGACTCTGGCAGGAGGTAGCTGACCCATCAATTGGTGGATGAACTTGGGCCTCGCTCGAAAACACCTTACACACTCGTGCACGATCCTTCGCGATAAATTCCGTCCTCCTAAAATCCAAAATTGTTGACGCAGGGAGTATAACAGTGCTTGAGGACCCGCATGTAAATTGGACGCATGATGATGTCGCGCAAGAAGTGTACTGAGTGGATTTTTGCTTGATAGCAACATTGGGTGCCGTTGATCCTCGTTTATATCTGCATTATGCAATCTTCCGTTTACTCGTAAGACGCTGTTGTCATCTAAGAAAGGTCGTAAATGCGTTAGATAACTGTTGTTGCGGAGTTCTGCGCCGGTTGTTAATAGATTAATTTCCCTTTCGAAATCCTTCCTTTGTGCCTGCCGTACTAATACCTCGAGAGCCTTGGATAACTCTGATGCTTGTAGTTGTCCTAGAACCTTAGATGTGGACGATCCTCGAACATTGTTGATGAATCGTAAAATCCATGACGTCACTCTCAGCAGTCGATTAAGATTGGAATATCTGGACGTTAGTGGATCGCTTGAACCAATGTTGCATACAATAGACTTGGATGTCAGCTTCACCTCCGGATCCGCTACGGTTTCGCTGTCATCTTGATGTAAAACGTTGTTAGGCCAACAACTTGTATCCCCTTGTAAGAATTTCGGCCCGTGCATCCATGTCTCGCAATCCCTTAGCGCGTTCGGCAAACATCCTCGGGAAACTATATCTGCTGGGTTTAATTCTCCAGGAACGTGCCTCCATTATTCCGGAGCTGATAATTCCTGAATTCTCATGACTCGGTTAGCGACGAATGTGGAGAATCGCGATGGATCCGACTGAATTCGATGCCACGTGATGGTTGAATCAGTCCATAGTATAACCTTCCGAAAATGCAATTTCATCGCCAACTTTACCCTTTGTGTCAACTCGGCCAAAATTAAGGCTGCTGAAAGTTCCAGCCGTGGAATAGTTGATTTCTTTAACGGTGCTACCCGCGATTTGGCGCATAGCAGTCGTGTGGTTACGGTTTGCTCTTCGAAGAGAGCTTGGACATATATACAACATCCATATCCGAGTTCAGATGCATCTCCAAATCCGTGTAGTTCAAATTGGTTGGATGATGGCGGACGAATGCATCGAGGTATTTGTATTTCACCCGTAACCTGCTTGCGGAATCTATTCCAATCCCTTTGTATTGAATCCGGTAACGAGTCATCCCATTGTACGTTAGGCACCTTCCAAAGTTCCTGCAGTATGCACTTTGCCCTGAAGATCATGGGTGCGCATATGCCTAGCGGGTCGTAGAGCCTCATTATTTCCGCAAGAAGCTCCCTCTTAGTGTGGGTCTCCTTCGAATCAGAGATGTTCCAGGAGATGATAAATTCATCTGTTTGCGTTTCCCAGACCAGTCCTAGTATCTGTTGCTTATTTGTCTTGATGAGATCTACAACGTCGGAGTGACCGTGAGCTACATTCCTGCAATTGGAAGCCCATTTGTGCAGATCGAAGCCTCCTTGTTTCAGCAGTTGAATTAACTCCA
>NW_011961394.1:0-2325 GCF_000949405.1 Vollenhovia emeryi
AAAAGTTTTTCCTTTTTTTTTATTTACGTGTAAATATGAGAAAATGGAAATGTTCGTTGTTTTAAGATCGCGATATTCATTTAAACTTTGAAAAATCACACGGAATTTTAAACAATTTACTACAAATTGATATTTGACTTAAATTTACGAAAAGAAGTTTTATATACAGGGTATCCCAGACCACCCGTATCAGCCAAATATCTCGAAATCCGAGAACGGCAGACAAAAACGTTTCAGACAAAAGTTGTTTGGTTTGAAGGGGGCCATAAGACGGTACCATTGGTTTGACCTTGAAGAATTATTTGAAAGTCACATAAAGGTCACACCAATTTTTTTAAATGGCATCCCCTATTTTTTATTACATATTCTTGTAGCTGACCTCGAGAGCTTTCCAAAACGCTTTAATAAAGTATTTTTGTATTAAGAACTTTTTGAGTTATTAAAGTTTGAAAGTTCCAATATTTTGACATAAATTACAAAATATCTTGTAAAATATTCATTTTTTTATCATCTTATCTTAATACTTTTTTTGAACAGAATAATGAGACAAATCAACCGGTGTAAAGAAAACACAATTTTATAACAAGTAATAAAAAAAAATTTTTTAGCAATTGTGTTTTCTTTATACCGGTTGATTTGTCTCATTATTCTGTTAAAAAAAGTATTAAGGTAAGATAATAAAAAAATGAATATTTTACAAGATATTTTGTAATTTATGTCAAAATATTGGAACTTTCAAACTTTAATAACTCAACAAGTTCTTAATACAAAAATACTTTATTAAAGCGTTTTGGAAAGCTCTCGAGGTCAGCTACAAGAATATATAATAAAAAATAGGGGATGCCATTTAAAAAAATTGGTGTGACCTTTATGTGACTTTCAAATAATTCTTCAAGGTCAAACCAATGGTACCGTCTTATGGCCCCCTTCAAACCAAACAACTTTTGTCTGAAACGTTTTTGTCTGCCGTTCTCGGATTTCGAGATATTTGGCTGATACGGGTGGTCTGGAATACCCTGTATATAAAACTTCTTTTCGTAAATTTAAGTCAAATATCAATTTGTAGTAAATTGTTTAAAATTCCGTGTGATTTTTCACAGTTTAAATGAATATCGCGATCTTAAAACAACGAACATTTCCATTTTCTCATATTTACACGTAAATAAAAAAAAAGGAAAAACGTTTATCAAAAATCGGCCATGACAGATCTCTGAGGAATTTCATAAGCTTTAATTTAAGACCAAAATCATTACAATCGGTTGTATACTTTTGGCTAAAAGTTGTTTTGAACGAAAACGTGCTACTTTGCCCCACTGTGCGTCGGGTACCCGCTCCAAGGGGGAGTCGGAGCCGGCCATTTCGTGTCGCGAGCGGATCGGCGGTGCCAAGCGCGGGAGCTCCCGGGGAACGGCCGTGAGCTTATCGGGCGACCGTAGCGGGCGGGTATCGGTTATTGCGACCTCGGAGGGGAGCGTTGAACGGACGCCCCGTGCGCCGTGGTTCGAGCGGGAGCCTTTTTGGCCTGCACTGGGGAATTCTGTCGCGGCGGACCGGCACGCCGGGTGTCGGCCGCGAATCACGTGTCGCGAGCGCGAACCGCCTCCCGCGGGGAGGCTAGAGAGACCGACGGATCGCGAGTTCGCCTCGGCGCGGCGGCGGAGGCCCCTCGCCTATTCTTTTCTTTTCGTTTCTGTATTCGACCTATTAAACCGCCTATTATATTCTTTTAACCCGAGTCACGATCATTTTAGAGTATTCGTCTGCGTGTGTGTGTGTCGCGCCCCGTCCCGACGTCCCGTTCCCGCGGGCCCGTAATTACGGGACCCTGCCACTTTGCCGACGGTAAAGAGCAGCCGGCCCTTGTCGTGTTGAGGAGACGGATTCACGGCGCGCATCGAGCGGATCGACGCCGCTGTCACCGCACTTGGAGTCGTCTCGCAGTATAAATTCGACGCCGCCCGCGAGCGCGTCTGGCGCCCAACCCGTTACTCCGCGCGCCCGCTCCGGGGATTCGTCCGGAGCGGCGACGGCCGCGTATTATCCGGTAAGCCGCCTCTTTCTTCGTCGCGCCCGGCGCATAGAACAGAAAAGAGCGTGACAAGACTTATTGGGAAAGATAATTTTGGTAATTGTGCATAAAAGCGACTTCCTCTCCGATTCGCTTGATTTTTAAATATGTTGTTGGGGATGTCTTCCCGAGTAATTTCATATATATATATAAGGGTCGGACTCAAATAGTTTCGGAGATACAGGCTGAGAAAGGATACAAATAATAAATATATTTCCTAACTCCGCCGAAGAATAATTCTTCCTTCCCGCGGTAAA
>NW_011961395.1:0-2325 GCF_000949405.1 Vollenhovia emeryi
GACTTCCCCCGGCCCGAGCCATATCCCGGTCCCCGGGAGTACTCGGGGCCTCCCCCAGAGATGGGGGAGGAGGGCATGCCCTACCGGGGTAGCTGCCGCGGGTTGTGGGGATTTTTGAAAATGGCTAATTTTCGAAAAACCCGGGGAATGGGGGGGAAAACCCTCGAGGACGAGGGCGCCGTCTTCGCTCCCGAGTCTTCCGCCGGCCGCAGGACGCGGAAGAGGCGGGAGAAGAGGGAAAGAGCGGCGGAAAGGGCCGCGGAGAGAGCCGCGAGCGCGAGGATGGAGGAGACACCTGCGGACTCCGCGGCGCAGGAGACGGACTCGGAGGCGTGGCCCGACGAGGAGCCCGATAGGGGCCCGTGGCTGGGTCGTATAGGGGAGTCCTACGACCAATTTCTTGGCGGTGCCCATGGCGGCCTTGCCCGGGCCTTTAAGGAGGCCGAGGCGAAGACGCCAGAGAGGAGGCGGAGACAGCTTTGGAGGGTCTGGCACAATACTGCCAATACCCTCTCGAGCTGGGCGCGCCCGGGCGAGGACCCGGGACTACGGTCCCGAAGAGCAAGAGGGGTTCCCTCGCTAGGAATGCGGAGAGGGCGATTGTCGCCATCCACACGCTGTAGGTGGAGCAACAGTGCCTCAGGGAGAAGCTGGAGGACGAGGAGGAGAAGAGCCGGAGCCTGGATGAGGCCCAGCTCGCCCTCCAGAAGTCCCTCTCCAGCCTGCGGGAAAGGCTCGAGCGGGACAAGGAGGCACTGACTGCCGCTGCACAGGCGATAGTCGGTGAGGAGGTGGCGAAGATGCGGGCGGAGGCTGCGCCCCCCAGAGCGAGGAAGGGCACGCAGACCACGCCTGTGAGGGTGGTGACGGCGGGGAACCAGACGACACCGTGGGAGTCGAAGGAGGGGTGTTGTCAGACGTCCCCGCCCGCGGAGACGCGGGAGAGGGCGACCTCTTCCGCGAGGGTGGTTGAGTCGAGGGGGGCGTCCACACAGACGCCCCCCGGCGAGAGAGGCGGAAGAGGGCGACCTCTCCCGTTAAGGTGGCAGGCGAGGAGCGAGCCTGCCAGACGGAGGGGGGGGTGTTAGCAACCTCCCCCCCGTTGGAGGAGGTGAAGTCGGCGGCCCCCTCGGTGTGGCCGGGCGGCCTCCGTGAGGAGGTCATTCGGCTGGCCGAGGAGGCCGCCGACAGGAGGATTAAACTCCTGGTGGGAGTTTCCTCCAAGGAGGGCGCCCCGCGACGACGGGACGATAATGCCGGGGGGAGGAGGGCGGGGATTCTAGCTCCCGCTCCTCTCCCATCCCCGCGCACCCCGTAAGGGGGGGAGAGGGGGAGTGGGGGGCAGGCGGGTGTTGGGGCGCTAAGGGGGGGCGAGGGAGCGCCTGCCGGTGTGTACCCCCCCGCGCGCCGGCCACCGCGGCCGTACCGCTCTCCGTCCCGGGGGGGACGAGAGGGGGGGCAACGTGGGCCGCCACTCTCCGGGCCGCGGAGGAGAAAGTCCCCGCGAATGGCCCGGGGACCGGCGGCAGGACGTACCGCAGGGCCGGGGACCTGGGAGAAAAGGGGGTCCGAGTCGCCCGGCCCGGGAAGCTCACGTCGCTGAGGTTGACCGGGCTGGACGACTCGTCGACGGAGGAGATGGCCAGGAGGGCCATCTCCCAAAGGGGAGGCTGCGGGGTGGGGGAGGTGGGCGTGAGTAATATCACGTGGTTCTCCTCCTCCCCCACCCGGCAGGGGGGCACCGCGGTTGTACGGTGCCCCGTGAAGGTGGCGCGCGAGTTAGCGCGCGCTGGCGGGGTGAGGGTCGGACTCGCGTGGGCGAGGGTGAAACTCGTGGAGCGACCCGGCCCTCAGCGGTGCTACCGCTGCCTTGCCGAGGGCATGTGCAGCGGGGGTGCCTCGCGAAGACGGACCGCAGCGGTAGGTGCTACCGCTGCGGTACCGAGGGTCATACGGCGGAGGGGTGCCGGGGGAGGGTTCCGAAATGTCCGCTTTGTTCGGACCTTGGAATCCCCTCCCGGCATACCCTGGGTGAAAAGGGGTGCGGACGGGCACCCCGAGGTTGTGGCGGGAGGGTGAGGGGCGACCCGACATTCCCTCCTGGCAGACCCCCTTGGAGAGGGTCTGCATCTGAGGGCGAGGGAACGGACACTAGTCCCCCCTCCCCCAATAGCGGCAAGTCTTTGCCCGCGGGGGGAGGGGGCGGGGAGCTGGTCCTCTGAGTGCGAGCTTGCACTCCCGCCCCCGTGCCCTCCCTCCCCCCTGGGACTTATCACCGGGGTCCTCGGTCCGGTGACGCGAGGGTGGACCCCCGATGGGCGGGGG
>NW_011961396.1:0-2326 GCF_000949405.1 Vollenhovia emeryi
CTCCAGCATCCCCTTAATACTATATACATATGTATGTATATTCATCAATTTGGCTGTGGTCCACTTGATACTATAAATGCTTCGAAGCATTCTTCTCCTTGTTAAATCTCTCGACGAGGCTCTTCATATAATCCCGATCGAACGTCACTTACTGGTAAGTTCGTTTGATCGTTTAATAAATTCGTCAGAGGTCGCGCAATCAAGGAATAATTATAAATGAATTTCCGAAAGTAGCCGGACAGATCCAAAAAGCTTTGCACCTGCTTTATATTTTTTGGTTCGGGGAATCTCGTGACCGCGTCTGTTTTCGTTTCCGACGGCCGCACAGTACCTGACTCTATTACATGCCCCAAGAATTCGAACTTTGTTTTCAAGAATTGACATTACCCCAGTTGATCGTTAATGCGGACTGACTCGCTCCATCGAATACCCGCCGGAGTTTTACCAAGGCGTCCTTATAATTTTGTGACGGCACGATTAAATCATCCATGTATGTTAGCACGATTCCGTCATTAAAATAAGATCCCTAAAAGCAGCGTTAACGAATCTCTGAAAGACTGCCGGTGAATTGCACAGGCCAAACGGCATTCTCAAAAATTCATATTGCCCATCAGGTACAATGAATGCTGTAAACTTTCAGCTATCCTCGTCTACTTCGACATGAAAAAATCCGTTTTCGAGGTCTAAGGTGGTAAAGACTTCCGCACTCTGTAATTTATCTAATTGATCGTCAATCAAGGGTAACGGATAACGATCTTTTACAATTTTTTTATTCAGCCGCCGATAATCCACGCATAGCCGGTGCGCACCACATTTTTTTTTCACCAAAACTACCGGACTCGCATATTCTGACAAAGACGGTCGCACGATACCATCGCGTATCCATTGATTTACCTGCTGCTTTATTATTTGCTTTTCCTGTTCGGCACATCGTCGCACTCTTTGATATACGGGTTTCTCGTCCTTAAGAATCAATTTCATTTTAATCATTCAATTTCTTTACATCGTGCGTTCTTTTTGGTACGTAATTATGAATCATATTTTCCAACGCGCCCCGATAACGATCGTTGAGATGTGCGACATCTTGCTCGGTTCGCGAACACAATCGATCTGAAATATTTCTGGTAATTCAGGTTCCGTTCTTTGTCTCGAGATTAGCATTTCACCTTTCTTCATTGTAACATCTACCGTTCTTAAAAAGTCAGCACCGCGCGATAATAAAATCGTATTGCATAAGTTCGTCAGAAATTAAACGTACCTTAATGAAATAAATGTTATCGTCGATAGAAACTTCCGCATCAAATTCGCCTAAAGTCTCATTACCACCTGTACCCACACCACGAAAATAGATTTAATTTTTTATTAATGAAACGTTCAGCCTAACGTGACAATCCGCGCGCATCAGACATATGTCGCTACCGGTGTCCATCATCGCCAATATCTTACAATTATTTATACAATACATTTGTTCGGGCGCCAATCTCGACGAGATAGCCCGGAAGCCAGTACCGCTCACGAATAGAGCGCGAGGTCCGAGTGGCGCGAGTGCGGAAGTTCGCCGAAGGAAAATTGTGAGATGATGGAATAAAGAGAAAGTTCTCGTAGTTCACATTTAATTCTTAACTAACTATACACAATAAAGCGAGAGGCAAGCTGTATCTCTTTCTGATATTCGAGTAACAATCTTCGGACAAGATCGCAAGGCGAGGATGTCGAGACTGTACTGCCGAACCGTGAGATGAGATAACTGAGCAGAGACTGTGTCGCGGCTTCTCTGTGGCTACGTCTCGGCACTTAAATTTGCGGTCGATTATTTATCGGACCGTCGCGCGACGGAGGGGGGTTGGCAATGCCGATTTCTGGAAAGATCGAGAGCATGTCCTGACATTGGCCGCTGTTGTTATTTCCCGGAATTGTCTAGATCGCGGCTGAGGACGATCGAGTCGGTGAGATTTGACGCTTTGTCTATCGCGAGCACGACGAACACAGCGAAACGTCCTCGCGTCCGAAGTCGGACCGAATCGCTCGCTTGAGCAATACACCGAATATTTATTTTCTCGACTCTCCGGTGAAAGACGTTGGAAACTGAAACATAAGCGACATTCTCTCGACTCTCCGGCGATCGTCGTTTGAATCTTAAACAACATTTTTATAATATTTTCCGTCGTGATGCCCGCTTATGGGGCTAACTCTCTTATGGCCAATCTCTGATTACAGAGTCTCTAGCAATGGCTACGCACGAACGACGCGTAACGCTGGAATATTTTTTGTTAAAGGCAACCGTTACTTAGTAAAAGAAAAAAGTAAACTGAGTAATCGTCCTTTT
>NW_011961397.1:0-2326 GCF_000949405.1 Vollenhovia emeryi
TTAGAAGACGTTTCGCACGATCGACGTCCCAAACGGAACTACTTCGATTTTCAGCCGCCAGATGTGCGATGATAGAGGGGACAATTGTGTATTGAGTACACCAAAAAGGAATTCTATTCGAACCCATTATGAACAGGAAAAGGACTTCCTTCAGAATACTTTAATTTGATCCTATAAGAAGTCAAAAGGTATACTTCTATGGAGTCCTTTTTGAACTACCGGAAAGAACTACATTTGAGTTCATTTGGAATAGATTAAAGTAATTCATAAAGAATTTAAAAAAGTGAATTCTTTTTGAGTTCTTATGGATCACCTGTGCTATCTGGGCGGTGCAGCTTTAAATCTTTTGTTAAGATGCGCGGTCATTTTTTATGCGCTTGTTTACTATAAAAATGTATAATTTTCATTAGCAACAGACAGCATTATTTTTCCGTACAAGTAAATTTAATACTTTCACTTTTTAATAATAAAAATGTAAAAATCACAAAACGTAAAAAATTTATAAAAAACGAAGATGAAAATTTAAAAACAAAAATATAAAAAATAAAAATGGGACCATCCACCACTACGTCCTCGTCGTGGTCCTGGGGCAAGCTGAACGTGGTAGATATTACATGTATTTATAATATGTGGTTTTGCAGTGAATAATAAAATAATAAAGAATAAATAATATCTTTCCTTCATTTATTGTGTAATAATAAATATACCAACAAGAACGCGCATATATACACACACACACACACACACACACACACACACACGCACGCACGCACGCACAATAGGCTTGTTTTCTGTTGCTACACTGGTGAACTAGTGCAATAAGTTAGAGTAGGACAAGTATATTTTTTCTCATTCTAGCTTACTGCACTAGTTCACCAGTGCAGCAATAGAAAACAAGCCTAATATCAAGGCACGGAGAGTTTGAACTCACCATAAATACCGTGGAACTGACGGATTGTTTGGTCTTAATCTTCACAAAGAAAAGCAAATCTTTAACTTCTCTATCCGCCATTTTGAATTTTGAAAATCTGGTACCGGATTCGTATTCAGCGACCTCCATAACCCCCTGAGTAATGAGATCGTTCAAGTAAATTTGAATTTTACGTTTTCCATCCGCCATTTTGAATCCGCCATTTTGAATTTTGAAAATCTGGTGACGGATTCGTCATCAGCGAACCCAAATACCCCCTCAACAGGTATTTTTTTGTAATGAAAAAATTTTACATTTTTTATCATACGTTTTGGCCGCCATATTGGATCAGCCATTTTGGATAGTAAAAATCAGCACACGGCATTCGATAGCACTTATTTTTTTATGAATTTTAAGCCCATACTCGTTTACTTTCGTTGAAACCAATTTTGGGTAGGCGGCCTCACCGGTTGACGGAGAATGACCTATATATACATAACTCGTCTAATGCATTGTTTCTTTTGGAAGAGTATGGAATTGAGCAATCATGTACAAGATACTTTAACAATTTTCTATTTGTATAAACATATAGTGAACAGAATTAATTATATGTATATGTAATGTGTATAAGAATTATACATATACTATACAGGGTGTCGGATTCGATATGGACGACTCCAAAGATTATAGTAGATTGGGTTAAACTGAGAAGAAAAGTTATATACCATTTTACAAAATCCGTAATTATTATCGCCTAATTAAGAAAAACGTCTGAGCCAATAAGTGCACGGAGGAGCGGAAGGCCGGACTCGGCAGACATGCAAAATGGTGTGTTTGTTGACATCTCTCAAGAATCGATAGCGAGAGGTGGAGTCACGCATCGATCGATGAGAGACGAGGGCGAGCGGGGAGCGGTGAGCGGGCGAACGGCGCGCAGCGAGAGAACGCGCGACATATGACACCGTGCCGAAAAAGTTTTTCTGGTGGTAGGAGAATAATACACCATTTTGCATGTCTGCCGAGTCCGGCCTTTAGCTCCTCCGTGCACTTATTGGCTCAGACGTTTTTCTTAATTAGGCGATAATAATTACGGATTTTGTAAAATGGTATATAACTTTTCTTCTCAGTTTAATCCAATCTACTATAATCTTTGGAGTCGTCCATATTAAATCCGACACCCTGTATACAGGGTGAGTTATTTTAATCCATCCACGCAAATATCTCGAAAAGTAAGCGAATTAACGAGAAATGTTTAAAACAAAGGTTTAATGGTTTCGAGGGGGCCATAAGATGGTACCATTGGGTTGACATTGAAGAAATATTTGAAGGTCACATAAAGGTCACACCAATTTTTTTAAATGGCATCCCCTATTTTTTATTACATATTCTTGTAGTTGACCTCGAGAGCGTTCCAAA
>NW_011961398.1:0-2326 GCF_000949405.1 Vollenhovia emeryi
CCTAGACTTATTCAAGCTTGGTGCGAAACGCTACGTGAGATACGCGACAGCAGCGCCAATGCCACGTTGCGGCAGAAAAGTGAGATGGATTTTGGCCTGGTTGATAACGACGACGACGACGACGACGACGACCACAATGACGACGTTTCTTAAATAAATTACGTGAAAATTCAGAAAAATTCAGACTCCTGGACTTTGCATTGCAATATCTCTACTCATGGGGCACGTAGGAGAAAAGTAAAAATAGTTTTATTATGCAAATCGTACCCAATCTATCGATTAAGCGCAGTCTCAAGTTCGTGGGATCAGCCGTTGTTGAGATAAAAAAATCTGAGGGCCCGTCAAGTCGTGTACTCGCGTAAACTTACACGGTCGGTCTCGCGCGCGTGTACTAGCTTCGCTTACACTTGGCGCGAGACACTACCGTGTCTCGTGATCCATTTTCCTACCTATCCGCGTTTCAACTTTTTCTCAATAAACCTACAAATCTTTCGTTAGTACCGCGATGCGATTTATAAAAGATCCGATTTGGGGCTATACGCGCGCGAATGGGATTTAATAGGAGTCTTGTTAACCTCGCACATATGCGAGATATAAAGAAAATAAGAATATAACCCATCCGAATTTTGATAAATAAGAACAAATCAACTTATTTCGCACATCACCTTACTCATATACTCCATCGGAGTGGCCAATATTGACCACTTACCCCGTCGTATCCAGTCTTCTTTCGTTGGGCCAGATTGGATGTACCTTTCGTTGCTCCTGGCCATACAGTCTGATCATTTTGACCAGAGATCGGTAAGAAAGAAAACTCCTTCCATAATCCGTTTATCACCGACAGATATTTCGTACAGTTCGAACTGTATGCGAGCGCTGATCGTATCGAAAAATGCCCGACCAGGAGAGAAGGTATACATATAAAGAAGAAACGTAATTTTTTAAAATTGAATTTTTAACACTGATCGAAGTGTAATTTTACTTCCGTTTTCAAAAGTACCGACCGTCTCTTCGTTAACTCGATCTTTGAATATAAAATTCAAGCACACAAATATAGAAAAAAATGTTACCTTGTGTTACATTTATTTTAATTAAATAAATTAGTATGGCTCGTATGTGTTAAACACAAATTTCAAAGAATTTAAAGGACTCTGAGCCGTGACAGGATGGTAGTGTCTAAATATTCTATTCTAAAATTGCGAAAAAATATCACCTCGGCCAGGGTTTGAACCTGGACCTCCCTCTCGCTAGGCGGGCGTCTCAACCAATTCGACTATCGAGGCACATGGCAATACTTATCGCAATAAACATTCTAATGTTGATTCCCGAGTGCCACCTATCGTGACAGTATTCGAAATCGAGAACTGTGCGCCGACTTGATTTGTCAGTCTTAAAACACAGTATCATCTCCACAATGTATCCCCATTATTACGTCCCCCTCCCCCCCCCCGATTAAATAATTAAATGAACGTAAAAAACGCTTTTTCACGTCCGCGTAATTAAATAAATTAGTATGGACAAACCCTGGCCGAGGTGATATTTTTTCGCAATAAATTTAGAATAGAATATTTAGATACTACCATCCTGTCACGACTCGGAGTCCTTTAAATTCTTTGAAATTTATTTTAATTATATTCCGCGATGAAATTAAACAATTAATAATTTCTTGAACATGTTGCGAAAAACTGATCGTGAAAACCGATCGCGAAAATCGACTGCAAAAGTACGAGATGCGTGTGACTATGCATGTATTTTTGCTAAACGCATCTTGAAAGTATCGCGAGACATGCAGAATGAATGACGTAAGATTCCAGTAAAATGGAATTGGTCGTACGAGTGACACCGTTATTATAATTGAATATTATAGTTAATCGATAATTTCACATAAAGTATAATATGAAAATAATTTCAAATTTAAGACATTCTCGACAAAATATATTGGAATCTCACATCATATTATTATACTTTACACACATATCAATTCTTTAATTAAAAATGGGGTAAATATGCAGAATAGGTCATACCTCACCGATTTCCTCGCCACTTAGGTATGTTGTAGGGGAGAGTTTTCTGAGTAATTCCCCGCAAGAATCAAGTGGGGGACGGCATTGGTTTAGGAGATATAACAAATTGAAAACTGAAATTTTTAATACGTGTTTTGGTAAATATTTAGATAAGATCAACCAAATGAACTTGATCTTGACATATGTTGTCAAGATCATGACCCCGAGTGACCTTCAAGAAGTTTTAGCCATCGGTCGGTGTTTATTAAAAAGTTATAAACAAAAATGTTTAACCACTAAAATATAATTTTCTGACATCCTAT
>NW_011961399.1:0-2326 GCF_000949405.1 Vollenhovia emeryi
TATAATGTACAATAATACTGTGAATATATTATAGAGGTATCTGGTAATGTCCCCAAGGTAACGTGTTGGTCGAGTCAGGCATGACGTATCGTTTGTCGTCGTATGGACTCAGAGCGATTTTCGTCTCAGCTATAGTGTAAACTTGATGCAGTTTAGATCGAATACACGACTGCTGACGCGTCATCTCGATCTCGTCTCGCAGACAATGTGTGTAATCATCAAAAGATATTGTTCGCGCTACTACATTACTTTTGACACCTTTCGCCTTCTTCGTATCCTTCTTACCATCGACTCGCAACGCATACATTTTCGCTCTGAGTCCCACGAATTGCATCATAATCGCGCCATTGTTTTCGTCCTTCATTAGACCGGGCACTTTCTTATTTATAAGCGGTATGCCATACGCGTTGTCAACCGGATAGTCGCTCGTGTCGAATCTGTGTATATCGCGTTTCACAGTCTCATATACATCCTCGCACTTGACGTAGTATATGTGACTATCGGTATCAGTATACATGATTCTACACTTGTCACTGTACAGGGGCAGCATGTATTCATGGTGAAATTCATACAAGCAGATCTTGGATATGTCGAGGATGCACATACCCACGTAGATTGGCTTGTTGAATTTCACTTCGAGTTTTCGCAATTCCACGGCGAATAAATTTTCTGAAAAGATGCTGCGACTATGAAAATTTGGTTTCGAAATCATCGCCTCCGCACCATAACGACCATCCCGCTTTGTTAGAAGTTTAACGTCGACATGATTCCGTACATTTTCCATTGTTTTGCCAAATACCGCGTTGTTCATTAATTTGTATAAATTTTTTTCGAAATCGTTTTTGGCTAACGTTCTAAATTATGTGTTGAGTTCAATATATTTGCGTAGCCATTGAGTTTGCGAGAACTCCAATACACGGTGTATCTTTGTCACGCGAAGCCCATGACGCGTTCACTGTTGCAGGTTGCGATAGTGTATGACGTAACGCTTCTTATCATACACTGTCGCGAGAAGTTTATCCTGCCACTTGCCGGGTGGTTTATCACGCGTTGGACAGAACGGTAGGTCAATGTGCGCGTCGTGAAGATGCTGCGGATACTCGAGATCGACCTCGAGAATGTAACCTGTCGATGAGTCCGCAGCGATTGCGCTCGCGTCGAAATTCGTAATATCTTCGATTCATCGAAAATTTGCATATGGTAGTGGTTGACACATCGCCCAACCATACAAATTATTAACATCAAAGTACAATACATCAGGTACGAGGATGGTTTCGATGGCTCGTAAGACTGCATGTACTTGTTATTGGCTCGAGCATACCTGTTCGAGCACTGGCTCAAACCACCGCGTATACCGCGTTCCACAAACATGACCATGTCGATGTCTGTGAGCAGCTCGAACGCGCGTGTGTTTCAGCATGGCGTCCCACGTGAAACCAGGCAAAGTATAATAATACGCGGGATCTAATCCATAACTGTTGATGCTACTATCGCGAAAATGTCGGCCAATAACAAGACATCTATCTTCATATATAAATCGCTGTAGTCGCCTAAGGTTTGGATGGAGAACCGCTGCCAGACATTCTCGGCGCGCACGTAATCGCTCTCGGATACGGTGACTCCGGTCAAAGAACTGAAAAATGACTCGCGTGGAGGTAGACGCGGGTCCTGCAACTTGTCCACGCAATCCACATATTCATAGGGAAATATACCTGTTTGGGAAATTTCCTCCCTTTCGAATCTCGTCATGAGATCGAAAGATCGCGAAATCTCCGTGAGCGCTGCGAGTGGATCGGGGGGTGAGAAAGGACGTGCAACGTGGCGAGAATGACTACGATTCGGTTCTTAAAATGAGTTAACTGTTTAATTGTATGTACACTATATACAGTTGAGCGTTACCGAGGCGTATGATTGATGTGAGCGAGTCCGTCGAGCTCTCTTGTTCGCACAAGACTGTCGGGGATGTGCCGCCCGTTGAGCCGGTGGCCGGCTACAAGCGAGCGTGCACGTACAAAATGAGAGGCCTTTGCGCAGAACACCGATGCACTCGACTTGAGCACTTAACTAATGAGTCTGTCCAGGGGTGAGCACTAATTGTCAATGTGAGCTAACAAGCACTGAGATCGCACTTGTTCCCGTGAGCGCGAGCGCGATACTTTTTGTCAGCCGATGCGAACTTTACCACAGCTTACAACGGCTGCTTTCACACGGTAAACATAGAGTATGAATGCGTGGGTGGGTGCGTGTGTGGGCAAAACTTTGAAAAAAAACCTCATCGTCGCAATCCTTAAAAATTTTGAAAATCATTTGCGCATGCGCAGGCCGA
>NW_011961400.1:0-2326 GCF_000949405.1 Vollenhovia emeryi
CCGGTGGCACCCTCGTCGCAGTGGTAGGAGAAGGCTCTTTTAAGGGCCGGGCCAAACACAAAGGCCATAGAAGAGCGCGCGAGCTACGCGCGCGGCGCAGGACCACTCCAGAAGCCAATGCTCAGCGTGCCTGGGTGGCCCAACCATGCGCGAAGAAGTCCACCCCCGGTGGTTTTAGTGCGGTAGGCGTCTCCATTGCACTACTGGTCCCATGGGTGTCAACTGCCCAGGGACCAGGGAGACGAGTCCCACACACCACCCGTCCCTCTCTCCAGGAGGGGCGGGTGACGGTCCATAAGGATTTCCACCGGGTCAAAAAAAAAAAGTTATTCTAAATATTTGATAGTTGTGCTATTATTAAAAACAAAAGTAACATAATAAAATTTTATACCATGTTGAACTGATAACCGAGTACTTGTCGATGCATTCGTAGATTCGAGGTTAGAATTAAGGTTAGAATCAAGAGATTCATCGTTGGCTAGTTGTAAACCAAAAAATGTAAGAGATTCTTCCGAGATAGGTATTGACATTAATTTTCCATCTAAGAAAAAATATAACTTTGAAATATTTGTAACCTAATGCATATCACTTAAAAAATGTAAACCACAAATTTATCGCTTACTTGTCATGTCAAATACTATTAAAGATTATTAAGAATACTCTTAGGATTATTAAAGAGAACTATTAAGAATACTTAAAAGATTATTAAAGAGAACTATTGAGAATACTATTAAAGATCCCTGGGAATCATACATTGGTTCATTATTTTGGCCAATACATAATTTATGCCTTTCTTTTGATAAAGTCACGCTCTCCATTGTTTACAGTTTTCGTCAAATCCGCCAAGTACAGTAGGTTACCCGCATCCACCCTGAAATTTCAGGGTGAAAAATCCATCTTCTAAGGTGCACCCAGCAGCGTTTCCGAACGACTCTATCAATGTCACCCGAATATACCCCGAACGTTACCGAACTGCGCAAGTGCACCCGAGTGCACCCGAGTGAAGTTTCCGAACGCAGCCTAGATACAGAGTTTCTAAATTTCTAAACACTTGCTATTCTTTTCATCGGTGCTGTCGAGACGGTATTGGCCGAATGAGATGTATTTACAGAATGGTTACGGTAGAAGAAAAATACGCGTTATACATATATGAATATCCATTGTTATATTTGGCGTAATTTGTTGATGATATCATTACTTTTGTAGAGAAGATACTTTTGTAGAGAAGATTTTTGTAGAGAAGATTTTTGTAGAGACAATATTTTTGAAAAGGTATTTTTGGAATGATATTTTTATAAAAATATTTTTGTAAAGAAGATACTTTTGCAGGAAAGATATTTTTGTAGAGAAGATACTTTTGCAGAAGAGATAGAGTAACATTGGAGCTTATACTTGGCGCATTTTTACCTTTTTTTAAAAAGGTAAGTTTTTTTGGGTGATATCACACCTTTTGTAGTGTTAAATACCTTTTTTTTTTACGTAGGGAAATCCTTTATGGATACCCGGGCCCCCCTCTGGGAAGGGAGTTTACTAATGGCCCGGGTTATGTGGGACTGCCCTCCTAGTGGAGTGTGTGTGTGTGAAGCTAGCATCTCAAGTATTGGCATCTCACAAATTAACTGCAAATTTACTTGCATCCAGCATAGTTCTATAGTTCCTGATAGGTTTTAACAATAGTTCCGTCGAATTTACTATTAAAATCGCGATTTGAAAAAATGAGATGCTAACTTCCCGTAACACTTGATAGCATCTCATCGTATTTCGATTATATGATCACAGGAGAGTAAGATTCCGTAGAGTTCTACACTCTAGACTCATTCTGTCAACAGTTCTGACGATTAATTTATAGAAAATAAAATTTATCACATATAAGGGTGAGATGCTGGTTGCTATTCGGGAGTTCTCGACATTGCACAATATTTCCCGGGTAGTTCTGAACGTATTTAACACTTTCCTAAAGAGTTCTATGCACCACAGGGTCAGCGTTATTTTTTAAAAATTAATAAAGCCCGAAAAAACTATTTTATCACATATAAGCGTGAGATGCTAGTCGATATTGAGGAGTCCTCGTCATTGCATAATATTTCTCGCGTAGTTCTGAACGTATTTAACACTTTCCTAAAGAGTTCTATGCACCACAGGGTCAGCGTTCTTTTTTAAAAATTAATAAAGCCCGAAAACACTATTTTATCACATATAAGCGTGAGATGCTGGTCGATATCTCACCCTTATATGTGATAAAATAGAGTTTTCGGGCTTCATTAATTTTTAAAAAATAACGCTGACCCTGTGGTGCATAGAACTCTTTAGGAAAGTGTTAAATACG
>NW_011961401.1:0-2326 GCF_000949405.1 Vollenhovia emeryi
CCAACTGTGTATAATTCAATATTAATGAAATATCAAACATTCTTAGTCATTTTTAATGAAAATTTTATGACAAACGTGAATAGTCGAGTTTATTATCAATGTAAAATACTTGGAAAAATAGATATTAATTTAATAAAATCCTATATTTCAATTTTATATCTTGCGCAATACAAAATGTTATTTTGCTCCAATTTTTATCAGTAATATCACGTTCTGTTTATTAAAATAATAAATTTGATATTAAATTTTTTGCAAAATACATGTATAAGTATACGCATATTTTTGATGAAAAATTCTACTTATTGTATCCAGAAAGAATGTACTGCGAATAACAATGAGAAAAGCAACTCTCGTCGATACGTACCGCTGACGGCGATTTATCATCGTCTCTGAGATGCAGACCGCCGACCTCGATCACGTTAGTGGTCATCGGTCTGATTCCGTTTAACGTGTGATGAGAATTGACTAGATACAAAGCTATATCGTTATATAGGTCCTTGATATGCGGCACGTCCATGCCGAAGTGCTCCTTTACAAACGTCAATTGGTGGTTGGTATAATAATGCATATGCCAAGAGAGATAATGCGTCAAGAAGAAATTTGTCAAACGTTCCTTGAAATCCATGCGTTGGCCGTGAGAGAAAATGCTCGGGACGAAGGCAGGATTGGCCGGATTGCCGGATACCTCGTTGAGCCAGTCGTGAAAAGCGTTGGTTACCGTTGCGACTACGGGAACTTTGAGATGACGGCCGAAGGCTATGTAGCACGGTGCCGCGAACAGCTGCGCATATTATCAATCGATCGATTAATTATTCACACTCAATAAGTTACATCTCGTAATCACACGCTGAGTATCAAGCGCACACACAGACTAGTCTCACACTTGTTCCGCAGGACAAAGATGCATGATGCGCCTGGATCACGATCATTTAATAATGCAGTAAAATTACGGTCGGACCTTGACGCGATGTCGCCTCGAGATATCACTCATCTAGAGGAGAAACGAATTATCATTATGACACGTCGCTGCACACAGCGGCGAGAGAAAAAATAGATATGATGTTCGTGTCGCGTAACAAGAGCGAATACGTAATATCATGCCGAGGTATTATTACATCGGAATTGCTGATTTTACGAGGCAATTCGGGATCGGCGTTTAAAGCTCGGCGCATAACTGTGCATCTTTCGCAAAATTCTTTCCGAAAATAACGTTTTTCAATGCCTGACAAGTTTGTTAATTAATGGTTTAATTATACGCTAACGTTGATTACGTTACATCTCTCGAGATTCGGAAGGTAAAGTCTTCGCGTGCCGCGAGTACAACGCGAGTTAACACGCAGCTTATTCTTGCATCATTTATTTTCCATTTCGCATTCAATCATTCGGAAACGAGTAAAAGCTCGTTAGAACCTCTAAACACTGTGATATTCATTGAATGAGGCAAATTGAATAACGCAACAAGTATCGTACAACTCATATCGAGATTCAAACGTTCCCGGTTTATTATATTGAGTGTGGCAATTTCACGTGTCATTACATCTGTTCGTTATAGTTGCTCTTTCTGCTTTGTTTCGTTCCTTATTCTCCCTCCAGCGTGAATATATAACCGTTCCATTTTGAACACGGAAAGCGCGAGCCAGTACAATTCGAACGAATAGACTTCTTACAAGAGCCACGTTATTGTCGTTACCGTAAAACTTAATTTAATTTATCATTAATATTTAATAAACACACAATATAAGTTAAATTGAACCATAATGCAAATTAATTAATTAAGATTTCTAATTTAATTTGTTAAACCAAGATGGAATTCAATTTAATTAACTCGTTTTCATAAATTATAAAATCTTTTTGTGACATATATATATACATATATACACACGCACACACATATAATTTATTACTTTTATGACATCTAGTATAATATGAACGCAGCATTTGCGTTCAGACTATCATATTTGTGATGTCGCTGATCATATTTTAATGTCTCCTGTTCTTGCGTCACGATATCTAAAATATGATTTAAGATTATTTATAGCCGAATGTTGTGCAAATGTCTTACAAAATTTTAGAACTTATGAGTTGAATTAGTTAATGAAAGACTTGATTCGAACGCTAAAGAACCTTTATAGCAGTGAAAAAATTTCTGTAAAAAATGCATCGTCATAAGAGTCCTAACGATTCGAGTTGATTTGCAAAATTGGCAATTTTGATGTAACACTAATATTTTGATATCCAGGTATTGTAAGAGCACTTGAATTAATGGCTTTACGATGGCCTCGAAATTATCATTATTATTATTATTATTATCATTGACATAATAGGG
>NW_011961402.1:0-2326 GCF_000949405.1 Vollenhovia emeryi
TGGACTACAAAATATGATGAAATTCATAAAAAAATAGTTAATATTGTAACATCTGAACCGGTTTTAGTAATTTTTGATCCCGATCTTCCTATTGAACTACACACTGATGCAAGCTCTGAAGGATATGGTGCTGTCCTCATTCAAAGAAAGAATAAAGCTCCACATGTAGTAGCGTATTATAACCGACGTACTTTGGATGCTGAATCACGTTACCATTCATATGAATTAGAGACTTTAGCAGTAGTACGTTCAATTGAAAATTTCCGTCACTATCTTTTTGGTCGTCATTTTACTGTACACACAGATTGTAATGCTTTGAAGGCATCTCGTTCTAAACGGGACCTGACCCCCAGAGTTCATAGGTGGTGGGCTGTGCTCCAAAGCTATGATTTTGATATCATATATAGAGAGAAGGTCGTAATATGGCTCATGCAGATTTCTTATCAAGAAACCCACTTCCTAATTCAAGTAATACTTTTGTGCTGGATTCTCCTTTACAGCAAAAAGAAATTCGATGCCTGATGTAAGGAATGTCCAAATTGTTGAGCTTCAACAGGGATGGTTAGCAGTTGAACAGCAGCGTGATCCTGAAATTGTTAATATTATTTCAAAATGGCAGAATAAAGAGCTTTCTGATGACATCTCTTGTACTTATGATGTGAGGAACGGCATCTTACATGGGAAGATTGAGCGCAATAAGAAGACGTCATGGCTCCCTATGGTACCCCGTTCACTTGTATGGTCACTAATAAATCATGTTCATCTTGAAATCAAACATTTAGGATCTGACAAAACTCTTGAAAAGCTTTATGAAATGTATTGGTTCCCGAATATGTCGAAGACTGTTAGAAAATATGTTGATGCTTGCTTAGTTTGTAAAGCCTCAAAAGGTACATCGGGCGCACAACAGATACAATTACATCCTATTCCGAAGGTCTCTGCACCTTGGCATACTCTACACATAGATATTAGTGGCAAATTAAGTGGTAAAAGTGCCAGGAAAGAATATGTCTATGTAATTATTGATGCATTTACTAAGTATGTTTTGTTAAAATACACACTTACGCTTAATTCAACAAGTGCAGTAGAAGCCATAAAGTCTGCTGTGCATCTATTTGGAAGTCCGTATCGTGTAATAGCTGATCAAGAACGTTGTTTCATTAGTTCTGATTTTAAAGACTTTTGTAAGGATAACAACATAGATCTACATGTCATAGCTAGTGGAGCAAGTAGGGCTAACGGACAAGTTGAAAGAGTTATGCAGTGTGACGTTGCCGTCCCGCGAGCGCGTCCACCGGGTTCCTCCCTCAAGGCAACAGGCCGAGATTAGGGAAAACCGTGCCGCAGTCTCCAGAGAGGCGACCGTTATTCGGAAATTTCGACGTATTGCTGATTATTTTGTTTTTTTTGTTCCTATGAATGCGAGCGTGTGAGTGCGGATGGACGCGGGGGCGGAGGAAAGACGAGAGGCCCGGCTAACGGACAAATTCCGCGGCGAGCACGGTGGAGAGGCGTGCGGAGCGGGAACGGAGCGCGCGAAGCAGCGAGCCGGGAGGAAGGAGCCCAGGGCCCGTGGCACGATACCGGAGGGGCGTCAGCGGGGGAGCCGCTGCGACAGCCCTATCGAGGGAACGCGAGGAAATTTGGCGATACCGCGGGCACCTGCGCCCGGTCTAGACAATATCGCTGCCGGCGTTGTCGCGTGCCTTCGCGCGATTGGCCGCGGGGCACGCGCCTCGCGCGAGCAGCCGCGGGGGGCGCCCCGAACTATCGATCCGCGATCGCGGAAAATTCGGAGTTAGCCTGTTGCCGGAGCTGTAAGAGAGAGGACCCCGGCCTGCCGCTACCGTCGCTTTCCCGCCGCTTTACGAGTGCCCCGAGAGTCAGGACGAGCCGTGGCCGCCTGCCGATCCCGAGGGAGCCGAGCATGCCGGTGAGATTGTCCTCCGTCCGTTTCACCCCGTGCGATTGCGTCCGGGCCCGGGTTGTTCTGTCGCCGCCGGGAAAATTTCGCGCTTGGTGTCGCCCGGGCTACGGCCCGTCGGCTTTAGAGTTTCTTTGGTGTCCCGGTCGCGGCGACAAGCAACCGCGGTTACCCCGGAGCCTGCAGGGCACAGGTCTCGCGTGTGTGTGTGTGTGTGTGTGAGTGAGCGTATTCGAGTCGAGTGTCGCGGTCGCGTGGAGTAGAGTCTGCCGATCTGGAGATTCGCGGCGCAAGGGTTGCGTTGCGCGAGATCACGCGGGGTACGCATGCCGCGGGAGTGTCGCGTGCATGCGCGCCGTGAAGGTGCGTCGCACAGTGGGGCAAAGTCCCGATTTCGTGGCC
>NW_011961403.1:0-2327 GCF_000949405.1 Vollenhovia emeryi
GCTCGGACGTGATCCTGTCCTGACCTGATCCTTTCCTGTTCCTGACCGGTATAGAACTCAGGGGGGTAAAACTCGGGTGGGAAAGAATATTTTCCATTAGCTTTAATAGTAAGCTCCGTAGTATTAATTCCGTTGTTATTCCTCCCCTCGCAGATCAGAGGAGTCCGTGCAGTCATCCTGCCTGACTGTTTCCAGTATCACCAGTGTACTCCGTATTTTCCGTAGGATACTCCGTATTTTCCGTACTCCGTAATTAATCCGTATTATACTCCGTATTTTCCGTACTCCGTTACAATTCTGTATTTTATCCATTATCTCCGTACTCCGATTTGATTCCGGATTGTACTGTTTACTTTCGTGTTCCGATCAAACTCCGTATTGTATCCATTAATTTCCGTATTCCGTTATAAATCCGTAGTGTACCTATTATATTCCGGATCGATTCCGTACTTTCCGTACCTTGTAGTAAATCCGTGTTGTATTCACTTACTTTCGTACTCCGATCAAGATCCGTATTGTAATTATTATTTTCCATACTCCGATTGATTCCGACTAACCATATCCTGTTTTTCTCTGTATTTAACCACAGGGCGGACTCGCTGTAAATATTAATCCTTTTCCTTTCCTTTATATTTTCACTCTAGGGCGGATCCATTGTAATTACCACGAAATCCTTTGTATTCGTTCCTGAATAAACCTAGTTCACGTTTATTTCACCTTTAAATACGTGTACGACTTATTTTCCGATCCCCCCAAGCGATTGACTCCACTAAGTAACTAACAATAAGATCTAGTCCTCCTTTCCTCCCGACGGCCCTGGAGCTGAGCATATTCGGCAAATAGGAGGAACGGAGGATCCCTATTCCCGTTACACAGCACGTCAAATACCGACCGAGACGACGCTCGCTCTTCCGACCGATTAAGTAGAACCGCGCGTCTGATAGTTACGCGAAGCACAAGCGGATTGCGGAATCCCGTCCGACAATCCGGAGACCAGAACCGGGAAGAGCGGGGAAGCGTTTCGTTACAAGGTTAGTCTCTCACTTATAATTCACGGTGTCTTTCTACCTCACTTTACTTTCTGTGCGCAGCTGGGCCCATAACCTGTTAGGGATGAGGGCGGAACTAGTAAGAGTGAGCGTCCTGATTTAAGAAAAACAATCCCTCGTTTATTTAGTGAGTGCCTTGCAATCAGGGCAGCGTACATGCTACGACTGACGAGTACAATGACGGGTGACGATAGCTCGCCGTCCGGCCGCGAGGGTGGCGCTGTAGAGTAGGGCCCGAGACTCGCGATACATAGAGCGGATTTGCTCTAACATTTTGTACCACCGATAAACGTTGCTTTGGTTCAAGGTAGCTTCACCATATGCCACAGTCAACATTCGGAATGCGTCCGCGCACTTAATTTTGTTTTTCACACAAAATTTGATACATATTCTTTGATCCATTTCTTGGAATAGGCAAAAATCGAAGACGAGCCAAAACACGTCCAAGCAAAATAGCTGTCAAAAATTAACTGAACATTCAAAATGGCCGAACTTGTCAGCATCAGTGAGGAACATGAGTACCAACATAACGCCACAAAAAAATCGAAAATCGAATATACGTAGCCCGCAGAAATTCAAAATTCGCGATACTTTTTGAACAGACCTCGTACAAAGAAGTACTATCGGTAAGCTTGAACTTCAGTGTATGTTAGTTCGCCACAGTGCAAACAACGTTTTTTTTTCTTAGTTCTAAAAATATCGAGTTTTGTGCCAAGTAAAGAGTATTTGCGGGGAATTTTATTGCACTATTTTATTCAAAAGAAATCTGCAGCTGAAACACACAGAATTCTTGTTGAGACTTACGGTGAGCATACTCTTTCGGAAACGACATGCAGAGACTGGTTTCGACGCTTCAGAAATAATGATTTTGATCTTGGAGATAAAGAACGCTCTGGCGCACTGAAAAAGTTTGCAGACGAAGAATTGGAAGAATTACTTAATAAAGACCCATGTCCAACGCTATGAACTTGCAAAATCATTACGAGTAGATGACACAACAGTTTCGAAAATTTTCACGAAACAACAGCGAGAACTTATTCAAGGTCCTAATACAAGCGTAGCTAGAACCGCGCCTGAACTTAAACATCTGAACGAAACGCGAGGAAAACCGGACTCGGTAGGCATGTAAGAGATGGAACAATGATACTGAAAAATTGTCAAGCAGCGAGCAGCGAGTCTCAGACAATGAGACGCGTAAACAATCGCTCGCTGCCTGACAATTTTTCGGCGCCGTGCTATATGCCACGCATTGCTTCACTTCTCACTATCAGATGCCTA
>NW_011961404.1:0-2327 GCF_000949405.1 Vollenhovia emeryi
ATCTAACATGTCTTTTATGGATAACTGATACTACTTTCTTCATCTTTTGATAGAAGTTGCCTGAACTGTCTGCCATCACGCTCTTTTACGAGTACCTTCATCAATTGCTTAAATTGTCATCGTTTGTAAAATAGGAACTTCTTTGGGGAATGGTATATAGGGTGTCACATTTTAAATGATCCACGCATATATCTTTTTGGGGAAGACGGCTAACAAAAAATGACCTCAGCAAAAGTTGTTGGGTTTCGAGGGGGAAATAAGATGGTGTTATGAATTTAACCTTGAATACATGCTTGAAGATTACGTGAAGGTCATCTTCAATTTTTTAAATAAAATCCCTATGGTTTAATATACTAACTTATTCTACCAATTAATATGAACTTTTGTCTGAAACATTGTTTATTTGCTTAATACTTTTTGAGATATTCAAGAGAAAATTTATAACTTTTTCAATATTTAGCTTATGATATCTCAATAACTCTTTGTCGGAGGGAAAAGTAGTAGGACTTTTTTACTTGATTTAGTCTCCGAATTTTGCTGTCGCAATAGTATTCCAATTATTAAAAATTTTTGTGTAATGTAACATATATAAAATTTACATAGGCCCAAGCAGTATCTCGTAAACGAAATATTTTCATCAAACAGATACACGCTGTTGGGGGCCAGCGGATGTGGCAAGACAACCCTGTTGTCCTGTATCGTCGGATTACGTTATCTCGACAGTGGAGAGATGTGGGTCTTGGGGGGATCTCCGGGCAGTGTGGGCTGCGGAATTCCAGGGCCTCGGGTGGGTTATATGCCGCAGGATACATCTTTAGTCGAACTGTTTTCTACGAGCAATGCTCTTTATTACTTCGGCAGGATCAATGGGCTTGACGATAAGGAGATCGGTAAGATACCAAATAGGTACATGGGATAAGAAAATTTGTAGTTGTTGCGCGCAAAATATCATGTAAATTCTGACAAGTTTTACTTTTACTTTTAAGTAAGTCTTTCAAGCGGTTCTAATTTTGTCTTGCTCGAAAGATATTCTACTATGTCAATTTTAAACAACCCCAGTTTATCCATGTTATTTCCAAGAAACGAGACATAGGTTTTTCTCGGAATTGTTCCAACTGCCTCCAGCAAATCAGTTGGTGAAGAACATGAGTGGAGGTCAACGAAGAAAGGTTTCCTTTGTCGTCGCATTGATGCATAAGCCCGAACTTCTAATTCTCGATGAACCCACCGTAGGTTTGGACCCAATTTTGAGAGAAAAGCAAGTAGAATTGGCTCCTTTTTAGACGTGATAAGCACAAAATATTAAGAAAATGTTTGGACGTTCTTTTTTACAGCATTTGGGCTTATCTGATCAAACTAACACAGGAGGAAGGCACCACCGTATTGATGACGACGCATTATATCGAAGAGGTTAAAAAAGCTAATACAGTGAGTCGCCATTAGATTTGTCTTAATAATATTTACGACTGTATTTAAAAAATAGCGAAACTTCGTTTTAAAGAAAGCGCCAAAAATTTTGGAGAAATGTTTTTATGGCCTGGTTTACATCATGCACTTGATATGAAATAGAGTACTTGAACTGATCGGCCAATGCGTGAACCAGTTTACTAGTTGTTACTATTTGTTATTCATATTAAGTGCACAATGTAAACTGGGCTAATTTTAATGCTATACTTAGCATTATTACGTTAACTCTTCCCTGTAGTGAATTAAAATTCTTATTGTAAAACATATTACCTCAGCCAGGATTCGAAACTGGGACCTCCCTCAATCCGGCACGCAGGACAGGGTAGAAAAAGACGGTATATGAATTCACTTACAAGTAACACTACCCAACTGATACTCACCGATTTGAATGGAACTTAACATAGTTATTAAACATCGAAAAATATTAAATACGTGTTTTTTTGTTTCGGCTAAATACGCTTTTTAGGGGTAGAAAGCACCCCTCAACCCCTGGAGGTGGAAACGGTTATGGCTAATTATTTCTGAAACGATACATTTTCTGAAAAAAGTGTTTAGGACCAAGATTGTAGAATTCAAAATGATGCACTTGATGGCGACCTTGAAGTCGACCTTGAGGTCGATTTTCAAGGTCATTTGAAAATCATTTCATGTTTTTCAAAGGGAGTAATTTACTTTTTATCCCGGGAATCGATAGAGCGTAAAATTTTACATTCAGAACAATTTTAAATTGCAGAAGCTTGTTTTATTTACAAATCACCAACGTTCTGAATGTAAAATTTTACGCTCTATCGATTCTCGGGATGAAAAGTAAATTACTCCCTTTGAAAAACATGAAATGATTTTCAAATGACCTTGAAAAT
>NW_011961405.1:0-2328 GCF_000949405.1 Vollenhovia emeryi
ACTGCGAAGTACTGCTTTGGAGCCTCATAATTCGAAAATTACTGAATGAAAAAATATTTTAATATAGTGTTTTGGAAAGCTCTCGAGATAACCTACAAGAATATGTAACGAGAAATAGTAGGTTCCATTTAAGAAATTAAAGGTAACCTTCATGTGACCTTCAAATTACTCTTCAAGGTCAAACCTATGGTACCATCTTATGTCCCCCTCGAAACCATACAACTTTTGTCTGAAACATTTTTTCATATCTCTTTTAGTTTTTTAAAAAATCGACTGTATAAATTAAAATGGCCCACCCTGTATATAAACAAATTTGTACCTTTATTGTATACATGTGTACAAACAATAAAAGCTTTTTGTTATAATACATCTGTTTTGCGTATCCATGAATTGTGTGAATCATCCATTCCTAGCCACTTTACGTATACCTCATTACCCTTTCTACGTAGAACCTTTTCCACTAGATAAACGTCGGGATTGGCGACACGTGACAATTCATGCTCGTAGAAACCCCCAGCTATTGGTTGTCCGCGATAATCTTTCAATAGATACGTCACAGGATTAGTCTGTTGTACTTTGGCGATGCGAAATATATCTGTAGTCCAGTTGGGTGTGTAGCCTTTTTCGAATATCGTTTTGAATTTGCTCACGCGTACCGCGTCATCGATCTTGAATTTTCCTGGAGCGGCTATCTTCGTTCGACTGTACACCGTTGACAAGAGTCTCTCAGCAGCCTCAGGTGTCACGTCTACAGGTCGCATACGGATCGTTCGATGTATGCGACGATTGTACCTCGATAGCAGATTTGACAGTTCGTTGATACATACGTATGATCCGTTGAGTGTAAACATTTTCCACATGTCGTTCTTGAGCGTGCGATTGAATCGTTCCACTACCGAGGCCCTCATCACCGAATACGTAGAGTAATGGTTGATGCAATGTTTTTGTAACACTTCTCGCACGTCAGCGTTGTAGAACTCCTTCCCCTTGTCCGTTTGCAAATTCTTCGGACATCGCGCGCTCTCGCGAAAAAGTTTAGAGAAGGTCGCGGCCACTTCCTTTCCACCTTTGCTCTTGAGCGGCAAAGCCCACGCGTATTTGCTTAACACATCGATGACTGTCAGTATGTAGTTGTGACTCTTATTGAATCGCGAGTACGGTCGCATTTCCACCACATCAGCCTGCCACAGATCGTCGTATCCTCGCACTATGACACGTCGTCGTGGAAAGTTCTTCCGCGCCGGGGCGTGCAGCTCCTCCACGAGTCTTCGTTTTTCGACGCTCATCGTCCTCTTTTTATTCAGAGTTTAAAAGATCGAGAACTTCTTGTAATCGAGGATGTTCTCCATGCTTATTGTTATTTTGCAACGCTGCTATCAACTCTTTCACAGCGGTCTGCAGAATAAGGAACTGTTTGTTGTGTAAGCCAATATGAGTTTTCAGATTCGATGCCATGTTAGTAATATCGACGACGGCCATATTTATGTCGAGCGTTCCTTTGTCAATTCTTTCGCCGAGTGTTTGTTGCAACGTTTGCAACTTCTTTTCTTGAGCGTCCACGAGCATCCTGTTATTCGCCATGAGCATCACGTTTTGCCCTATCAGGTCATACAACTCCTGTAGTCTACGTTCATGCTTATTCATTGTAGACTGGTTGCTCTCTAGCGTTGTCTTTGCGTTCTCTTCCAAATCGTGCAGTTGACCCTCCAATCGATGTGAAAGCGCGTGAATCGCAGTATCCACATAGTTTTTACTTGTCGCGTCGTTCTCGTCATGAGGTTCACCTATACGTCGTATCTTACGCGAGCGTCCGTCGTAGTCACCAGTGTTTAGATTCAACGTATTTTCGAGCACGTACCTCCGCAAGGATGCGATTGACGAACGTGTTTCGTTCAATGCAATTCCATCGTTTTCATGTCTCTCCAGAGACATGCCAAACTTGTTGACATACATGACGTCTTCGGTGTGTGAACCGTACTTTTTTTTTTGCAGGAGAATCCTTTATGGATACCCGGGACCCCCCTGGGAGGGGGTTTTGTTAACTTGACCCGGGTTATGTGGGACTGCCCCTCTATCAGCGAGGTGCGCGCCAAAATGTAGTTTGGCGCGCGGGCTTACCCACTAAACTCCTGCGGTGGCCTGCGCGGTGCTTTGACTTTTGGGGGGACGGCATGGAATTGACGGAGTCATTCCTTCCGGTCCGCCCCCCGCACCGGCCCGCCGTTGGTCTGGCGGGCCTTCGCGCGCCCTCCCCCCGTGGGGGGGAGGGTGGGCTCCCAGTAGGGGAGCCCACTACTCTATTGGACGGGAGAGGTGGCCACCACCTCT
>NW_011961406.1:0-2329 GCF_000949405.1 Vollenhovia emeryi
AAAGTTGTTGACGATTGTGTACAAACTTATGAAAATGATAGTACTAATTTTAATATTTTACAGAATTTTGTAATAGAAGAACGCAATATCGATACTAGTGAAGACGAAAGTACTCAGAATAACACATATAATACATCTAATCTATATAGTTCTTTTGATTGTATAAATAACGAAGATGTTGATGTATTTCATAACTTTTCATTGCATGGTGAAGATTGTCGAACTGTTTCAAGATTTCATAACCTTATTAGTGAAAACGCAGATGATATATGTGAAGAAAAAAATATTAATGCTCTACAAAATAGCCTGAAAAAATGGGCAACAGAATACAATATTACTAGAAGTAGTTTTAAAGAGCTCTTAAAAATTCTTAAAAAAGTTTATCCTACTTTACCTAAAGATCCTAGAAGTATATTTCAAAAGCCAAATAATATTTCAGTCGAAATAATGGGAAATGGTGAATATTATAATTTCGGTTTAAAGAACATGTTGGAAAAACATTTAAGAATTATAAGACAGCCTTCGTCACAAATACTCTGGTTAAAGTTCAATGTTGATGGATTGCCATTATTTAAAAGTAGTCGCGTACAGTTTTGGCCGATATTATGTCTTATTTCAAATTTTGGTTTTCAACCTTTTGTATGTGCAGTATATTGTGGCAAAGGAAAACCAGATTTAACATTATTTATGAAAGACTTTGTTCCTGAACTAAAAGATGTTATGGATAATGGCATAACAATTAATAATATAAAGTTTAATATTTTTGTTAAAAGTTTTATTTGTGACGCTCCCGCTAGAGCCTTCTTAAAAGGTATTAAAGGTCATGGAGGTTATTATGGGTGTGAGAAATGTACTCAAAAAGGCAAATGGAGGAAAAGACGCATTACATATCCGGATCATAATTCTGATTTAAGAACAGATGAGAGCTTTGCCGATAGAACACAGAAAAAACATCATAAAGAGATAAGTCCATTAGTAGATATTGGAATTAAAATGATCACCATGTTCCCATTAGACCCTATGCATTTGATATATCTTGGAGTGATGCGTAAACTGTTACATATATGGACAGGTGGAAAATTAAAAACTCGCATGTCCGCTACAAACATAAGTATTATGAGTAAACAACTTGAGAAAGCAGCACGTTTATGGCCACATGAGTTCAATCGAAAGCCAAGAAGTTTACATGAATTAAATATGTGGAAAGCTACAGAGTACAGACAATTTCTTTTATATTTGGGTCCAGTTGTACTTGTTCCATGGCTTCCTACAAAAATGTATAAACATTTTCTCTTACTTCATGCTAGCATATTCATTTTATCGCAAGATATTATTTCACCTGCAGCTTTAATTCAAGCTGAACATATGTTAAGACAATTTGTTATAAACAGTACATCAAAAGAACTTTATGGCAAAACATTTCTCATATATAATGTTCATGGTTTGTTGCATCTTGTCGATGATATTAAATGTCATGGTTCTCTACATGAATTTTCTGCTTTTCCTTTTGAAAATAAATTGCAATCTGTTAAGCGTGCAATTCGTGGAAAAAATAAACCGTTACAGCAATTAATTAATCGTACTATAGAAATAAATGAAATAAATACGATTACTTGCGACCATTTGATTATGAAAGATAATCCCGTTGTTTTATCTGTTCATTCTACTGGACCTTGCCTTTCTTTAACTGGTATGCAATATAAAAAAATTCAATGGAGTAACACTACATTATCATTAAATGAAGGCGACAACGTAGTTATTACGTCAAAAAATGATGTTATCAAAATTGTAAATATCGTTGATACAGCATCTGGTATAATTGTAATAGGAAAGCGTTTCGAGAAATACAGAGATTTGTATTTAGTGCCATGCAAATCATCAGATTTGAATATTTATATAGTAAAAAATCTGTGTGAACAACCAAGTAAATGGCATCTCAATGACATTTTATGTAAGGCAATTCTTGTTCAATACAAAAATAAGGATGCTTTTGTAAGTTTTCCTATGCATAAGTAATATTTTTTGTTTTCTTAAGATGCATAATTGTTACAAGTTTTTTATACATATGTATATATTTCTCCTTTTCGACTTTTATTTTTTTTATTATAATCGATATTTTCTTGCAAAAGGAATTGCATTATAAATTCATAACAGTTATTGTAACTAGAAATTCTGTAAGTGTTTATGTTACATTGCATATTGGAATGTAGCGAAAAAGTTAATATATACATATATATAGAATGTTATAAATAAAACATTATAATTTTATTAATTTTGTTCCGTACCATACATACTCTCCCATATATTAGTTCTACGATATTCTGTCGTA
>NW_011961407.1:0-2330 GCF_000949405.1 Vollenhovia emeryi
AAGTCGTCGATATGTGTTAGTGTTGAGTTTATTACTCTCAATTGATTTTGTAGCGCGTGTTTTGTCACTTTGTCCGCTTCTTGTAGTAATGAGATTTGTTCGTTTATTAGTCTTTCGTCGTCTGCATCCATCGTTCCGAAAAGTGTCTTTGCTATAGATCCTATTCCGTCTATTATTCCGCGTCGCTTATTCGGTATTTTGTACATTATCTTAACTCTTTTTATGAGTTGTTGTATTCTCTGTTCTCCTTTGCTTATTATTGCATGGAGGTTTTTACACGTGCTATCATGAGCTAGTAGTCTGTCGCACATTGCTTCGGTGCGTTCAACGTATTGCGTTACCTGTCTCAGTCGCGTGTTTAGGGGGGTGAGGTCTGTTTTTATCACCAATTTCCATGAAGTTTCGACGGGATGCATTCTTCCTACTTTTTCAAAGTATATTCCGGGTTGTGTGTCGAACGGTGTCACTTCGTACGGTGGTGCAGTGCCCGGGTTTTCTGTTGCCATTACGTAGTATATCAGTATCGTTACTCTGAAAGTTAAAGGTTCGTGTTACTTTCTTAGGCGTTATTTTACGCTATATAGGCTTGTCTTTCTTTGTCTCCGAAGTGTGGTCTTATCAGGTATAATATAGTTTGTCGTGATATCTTTTAACTCTCTTCGCGATAGCTTAGACGTTTCATTCGTGATGCTGTCGTTAGTATTCAGTCCTTTAGTCGTTGACAGGCTGTCGTGCTAGGCTGTTGCTTCGACGTAAAAATGCATTTTCGCGAACCTCGGCCGGTCGAAAGTGTCAGTGATTCTGGGGATGACGAGGGTGTCATCCCTATCCCCCCCGTCGAGCGGGAGGTTGATGTGCGTTTTGATAATTTCGATGACTTCTATTGGCACATCTCCGGGGGCTTCGCCGAGGACGATCTTAATCTTGACGACGATTTTGGTATTGGGCCTGTGGTGTCTCCGGCTTCGTCTGATCCTGCCGATTCTTTGGAGAACGACGATCTTGGTATTGGGCCTGTGGTGTCTCCGGTTTTGTCTGATCTTGACGATTCCTTGGAGGGCATTAGCGAAACTGGTCCTATGTGGGAAATCAGTGATGACGAGGGCGAGAGTCGTTTTGACGTCGTGGGGTCGCCCGCCCAATTTTTTTCGGCGTTTGCTGGTTTCCCACGCGAGTTTTTGGAGGCCCTCCTAAGCGGGGATTTTAACGACTCGGACGGCGAAATTGTTATACCCGAGGAGGAGTGAGGCGTCTGAGGTAAAAAATATTTTTATTTATTTGCTACTTTCTCACGCTTGTAGCTTTCTCACGTTCTACCGCTAAGTTTGTTACGTGATCTTTGGCTCTCGTTGCTTCTCTGATTAATCTTAGTTGTGCTGACGAAGGTTGCTTCGTGGGTTGAGGGTTTCGAGATAGACTGGGAGCCAAGTCTGCCTTGTCAGTTGCTGTCGCCGAATTCTTTTCTCAGTCGTCTTTTGGTCGCTTGAGCAGTTCGTTCGTTCGTTATGTCTGTCAACGGAGAGGCGGTATCTAGCTCCGAAGTGCCTGCTGTCAATGTTGGCAGCGGTTCGGGCGATCCTCTGCCGGTAGAGGCTGGAGTGCCTGTTGCCGAAGTTTTGGAGCAGGTGGCTCAACGTGTGGTGGATCAAGTCGATCCTGTCGGCTTGTTGATGGACGAGTCTGTTTTCGACTTCGTCGGCGATTTCAGCGCTTACGCCGCTGATTTACTGGACATCGTCGCGGAGACTTTTCCGACGCCCGGGGATTTCCTTTCCTGGTACGAATCTTTGTCTGCGATGTCGCCTTGCGAGGGATCTGGGGAATCTGGCGACTCCACGAAGGAGGATGGTTCCGATGTGGATGTGTCGGACGATCGTCCCTCGGACGATTGGTCCGTGATTTCGTCTGACGTTATTTCTATTTCCTCCGGGGACTTGGATGTTTTTCCTGTTTATAATACGGAGCAGGAGGGTGTTGTTAGTAAGGATGAGGAATCTGTTTCTGAGGAGGAGGATCTCGTCCTTGAGGATGAAGCGGAGGTGTGTACGTTTCGGGACGAGTCGGGTTAGGTAAGTACGTTTTAGTTTTCAATGAACAGTTTGAGTCTGTTTGCGTGTACGCGGATAGTTCTTCGTCCCATTTTAACTGAATAGTTTACGTCGTTATGCTTTTCTATTATTGTATAAGGTCCGATCCACTGAGATTCTAACTTCTTAGATCTTCCTCTTCGTAGGGTTTCGTCTAATAAAAGCACTTTATCGCCTACTTTGAAGCTCGTTTCCTTTGCTTTTTTATCGTAATATTTTTTGCTTTTTTCTTTTTCTTCTTTC
>NW_011961408.1:0-2332 GCF_000949405.1 Vollenhovia emeryi
TGTAACGTCCCGTGAAAATTTTCGATTTTCTAATTATAACAATTACTTTAAGTATAATATTCTCAATTAGTATCTCATGTGTGCGAATATATACTATCATTTAATTATTAAGACACTACCATTATATATCCTTATATAGTTTCACCGACATTCGTCGAAGTAATTTTTTGCTTTTATAATCTTTCGCCTTTATAATTTTATATAATTGTACCACTACTTCATACGGACGTATTTTACCACCTTTAGTATTAAGATATTGCAGAGTGTTATTTCTAGTTGTTACCATATATATATTTTTATTGTTAATAATTGCTTAAATTGCGTAATACGCCTTGTTCAATTAACTATTGTAACGCCCTGCGGAAAGTTTTTCAGATTTCTCAATATAACACTTACCTCAAGTATAATACTTTCATACAAATGAATTTCCCAATTTTGCGATCGAATATATTTTATCATTTTATTATTAACAAGATACTACCTCTATGTATCATTGTACGCAACAACATTATCAAATATATATAGCATTCGGCAATTTTGGCGACCGTCGTCAAAGTATACCAAAAAGTCGTCAAACTGATCGATACGCATATATAAAATTATATGCGAATCGATCATTTCGACGACACTCACTTGGTAAATTCTTGCTTTAATAATTATAATATTTTGCCTTTATAATTTTTGTGCAATTGTACAAGCACACTCTCTTCTTTCATGCTAATATATTTTGTTACCCCTTATTAGTGAAATTCTACAGTTGCGTATCATTATAGGATACCACTTTCATGCTATATGTAATATTACGTATACATATGGTTTATAATTATGCGCTACCGCTTATAATATATAGATTATTCTTCTTACACTATCCAGATGTTATACATGATATTATTACCATATATACATATACACTTTATATTAATAATTGTTCAAATTGCATGATATACCTCAGTGCAATTTATTATTTTTCATATATCAATTACCTTAAGAGCTTATGTACTTAGAATTAATTAGCAGTTTGTACGTATGGTTGTTTATTATAAAATTTTAATTATTATCTGAAACACAATAGGACATAGAGCTATAGTCATAAGGACCAAAATTGTAGAGCTCATTGAACCAGAGAGAAGTTGTAATATCAACATTTCGAAATTATGTAAATTATAAGAGATAATCTATATCTCGAGAAGTATGAGACTTGGATAAAATTCGAAAGGCTTCAATTTTACAATTAGCTCAATTAACAAATACAAGAAGGAAATTATTTTTTTATCTTCATCGGTTTCCAAATTAACAAATAAAATTTCGAAAATTTAAAATTAAAAATTACAATAGTATTTAATAGATCCAAATAACATGTATTACACGGTGAACATCTTAGAAATATTAACCGTTATAAAGTTACAACAAATTGTTTATAGGATGTAGAATTCAATGTAAACAAGGGTATAAAAAAGATCCGAAGCCTCTACGCCTCATAGTTCTCGAAATAATTAAATCTAAAGAATCTACCATAAGCAACACGAGTGAGAGAGAGAAAGTATAAGAGAGAGAGAGAGAGAGGGATATACACTATGAACTTCAATAATTTTTATCTCAGAAACGATACGACTTAGGACAAAACTTCATAGGACTAAATTATAGCGATCATTAAGACCTAATAGAAGGCGCAATAAGAATTTTTTGTTATTATTGATAAGTAGTAAAAATAAGTTATATCTCGGAAACTATAAGGCATAAACAAAATCTAAACACCTACAATTTTTCAATTAACTTGACTAACAAATATAGCATAAAGATTTTTCACCCATCTCTATTGGTTTCCAAAATAGGAAATAAATGTTTAAAATTTACAAATTAAAAATAACGATAATTTGCAACGCATTTAAATAACAATTGCTGCATAAACAGGATTCCAAAAAGTTTAACCGTTGCAATGTTACAATAAACTATTTGTATGGTATAAAACTCGGTATAAGTAAGTGTACAAAAAACACCCGAAGGCTCTGCGCCTTATAGTTCTCGAGATAATTAAAAATTAAGAAACCGCTATTTTTATATTAAAAATTCATCAGGTACTAATGCCGAATCCGTCAAAATCGGCATTCGAACTTGAGCATTTCACAGGATTTCCACCTACATCAGTATATTACCTTGAGTGCATATGCACCCTGAGGAAGTCTTATTGAGTGCTCAAGGCTAGCGGACCCGTCCCGGGAGACGGACCCCCTGCAAGAGGCCGAGTGGATCGGGGCAACACTTACAGCGGCGTGTAACGCTGCGATGCCCCGGTCCAAAGCTCGACCTCAGCGGGCCGTCTACTGGTGGACGG
>NW_011961409.1:0-2330 GCF_000949405.1 Vollenhovia emeryi
GGGGGGGGCTCCACTTCGTTAAAAATAACCCTACCCACCCTATGTTAGAGGTGTGGAGTGGATCTCGCTTCACGTGGAAAGTTGCAAACCTATGTGGAACAGTACAATGATGGAAGTACATGCGTGGAGACAGTATGTTCCGCCCCCCCTTCGGGGGGGCTCCACTTCGTTGAAAGTAACCCTACCCACCCTATGTCAGAGGTGTGGAGTGGATCTCGCTTCACGTGGAAAGTTGCAAACCCATGTGGAACAGTACAACGGCGGAAGTACGAGTTAGGAAATATATTTATTATTTGTATCCTTTCTCAGCCTGTATCTCCGAAACTATTTGAGTCCCCCCCCTTATATATATATATGAAATGACTCGGGAAGACATCCCCAACAACATATTTAACAATAAAACAAATCGGAGAGGAAGTCGCTTTTATGCATAATTACCAAAATATAATTATAGCATTGGTTTTTAATAGTTTTTGAATGATTTATTATTTGTCTCAGTTCCCGTAAGATCTTATGTTAAAATAGCAATATTAAATAATTAGTAACTTGTAAACGAGCAAATAAAAAGAGTTTCATACTACAACTCTCGTATAATTTCTAGATTTCTAAATTGTTGTTCTTGAAACATATGGTCGAACGTTATCATGAAGCAGTAATAACTCTATTGAGCTGGCATTATTAATTATTCGTTCTTGAAACCTGTACGGCGATTCTGTGACTTGCTATCGATGGTTTTCGGTATCGTTAACCAACCTATGAAAGCTGTGCTTTTAACATCTTTGCTGTCGCTAGTTAATTTCGATACCGAAAAACATCGATAGCAAGTTACAAAATCCCGGTACTGGTGAAATCATTAATGGCGAAAAATACTGTAACGGGGGAAGGCGCGAGCACGAGAGAGAACGCACTACGGGGTGCGAGCGAGAAAGCGCTAGTAGCGCAAGAGCGAGAGAGAACGTACTACCGGGTGCGAGCGAGAGCGCGATACCGGCGCGGTTGCCGTGGCAAAAGCACAACACTGGTTGACACGGCAACCAAAAGGTACAACACAGCGCCTTCTCCTGCCGTCTCTACCCCGCGCGCCTATACTCTGGAGGGTATAAAAGCCTTCCGGAGTAAACCAAAGCATCTCAGTCTTGACTCGGCGCTCCGAGTGAAAGACACTCGGCGGTGGATGCCTCCCACATCCACTGCGGTAGACGCCGAGTCCACAGATGCTCCTGTCAATCGGTTGTAGACCATAGGGGGTACATGACAACGGAGACGCTCCTCCATCGTGCACCTCCGCCAGCGGTAACGTACACCTAACGGGGCGCTCCCCGGTGTACACATGTTACCACTCCCCGTACCGGTCTCCTGTATCCGTTCCTGACTCCGTCACCCTCCTTAGCAGCGGGCGCTCCCGTGTTTTGGAGGACCGGAGTATCACACGCTCAACGAGGTACTCCTCGGCGTGTTCCTGTACCTGAGCCTGTCCCGATTTTCCTACACGACCTAGACGTAAAATCCATGGGGGAATATTCGGGTGGGCCTATTCTAAATATCTCTCGTTTAAGTTCTGTGTAAATAACCCCAATAATTCTTTTCCTTTCAGACCCGAGATTATTCCGTAAACATCCTCTCCTGTTCGATTCCAGCGTAATATTATAATCAACAACGAATCTTGAGGAGGAAAAATGAAGGTCCCATTGACGGGATCACCCCGCAAGAACGTTATGTTTTACTCCAGAAGAGCAGTTGTCTCACACAATTAAATAATGAGGGGTCTGTAATTCGGAAACTGGCCTGTATTTCGGAGCTGTTAAAAACATATATCGCATGGTACCCTTTTTGCATGTATCATTACGTCGACGATTGTACCGCCGAGACATGAGATCGTCAAAATCCAATGGACGTAGCGAGTTCGAGAAACGAAGACTTATCGAGGAGCTGCATGCTCCGGTGAGAAGGAATTTTCCCCGGAGACGTGCGAATGGATATTGAAAGATGTCGGCGATCGGAAATGAACGGTTGGGGAACGGTGTTGTAATTCGGAAACAGTTCTGTATTTCGTAAACAGGTCCGTATTTCGGTAACGGGTCTGTAATTCGGAAACAGGTCGGTATTTCGGAAACGGGTCTGTAATTCGGAAACTGGTCTGTATTTCGGAGCTGTTAAAAACATATATCGCATGGTACCCTTTTTGCGCGTATCATTACGTCGACGGTTGTACCGCCGAGACATGAGATCGTTAAAATCCAATGGACGTAGCGAGTTCGAGAAACGAAGACTTATCGAGGAGCTGCATGCTCCGGTGAGAAGGAATTTTCCCCGGAGACGTGCGAATGGAT
>NW_011961410.1:0-2331 GCF_000949405.1 Vollenhovia emeryi
TTTTTTTTTATTAATTGTTGAAACTTCCAACCTCTATAACCCCGAAAGGGGTAGAGATAGGGGGGTGGGGGTGATAACTAAAAATGTCGGCCACACTCTCGGCTACAACTCGTCCTCAGACCCCAACCCTCTATCTCTTACCGTTTAGCCGCTACACTCTTAAACGTACACTGCCACTTCGATCCGCCATATCTCCGGAAGTAAGGAGGGGGGAAATGCTAACCCAACCTATGTCGACGTTTCACGAGGCCCTCTACCAGGAACCACCCTTAGGCGAAATCGGACAACAGCCTTAACCTCACCTAACATAACCCTAGGGATTAGGGTTAACTAACTTCCTTAGGGGTTAGGGTTAACTTTAACCTTAACCTTAACCTAGGGTTAACTCCAACTGTGAAAAATTTACAAGTTCTCGACATGAAAAAATGTCTTAAATTTCCATGTCCAAAATGCGTTTCTCGACCCCGCCAACATAATGAGACATGAAATTTGGGGTCGATTTTTCAAAAGTCACTCTTCAAAAACTTGGAAAAATTTCTTCAACTCCCAAACGGTGGCAGATACGAGGGTAGGATATAGGACACAAGTTGTAGGGCTCCTCCAGATGTACAAGATAGGTGACATAATTTACCCTGAATCGGAAAATTTTGATAAAAAATACTTAAAAACCCATCTAGAATCACACTTTTTCCATATTTCTGTAAAGCAGTATATTCTTGGGTGCGTGGACACTCTAAAACTCGGTAAATTGCCTTCAATTTCATGTTTTAAACACTTGATGACCCATCTAGAGTCACAGTTTGCTTCAATTTTCTCTGTTATAAAGACTCGAAACCCATCTAGTGTCACAGTTTGCCTTAAATTACACACCTTCTAATCATTGAAACCCATCTAGAGTCACAGTTTGCCTTAAATTTCATCTTATAAACACTTGAAAACCCATCTAGTGTCACAGTTTCCTCGAAATTTCATGTCTAGAGTCACAGTTTGCGTATTTCTGTATAGCAGTATATTCTTGGGTGCGTTAATAGTCTAAAACTTGGTCAATTATCTGATTTACAGAACAGTCTAAAGACTCGAAACCCATCTAGTGTCACAGTTTGCATTAAATTTCATGTCTAGAGTCACAGTTTGCTTCAATTTTCTCTGTTATAAAGACTCGAAACCCATCTAGAGTCACAGTTTGCCTTAAATTTCATGTCTAGAGTCACAGTTTGCCTTAAATTTCATCTTATAAGAGTCACAGTTTGCATATTTCTGTCAACCAGAATACTCTCGATTGCGTCAATAGTCTAAATCTTGGGAAATTATCTGCTATACAGAAAAGTTGACATATTATTCAAGAAAAGTTGTATAAAATTGCAAAAAAATGTCAAAAATTAACATGTCCAAAATGCGTTTCTCGACCTCGCGAACCCAATGAGACATGAAATTTGGGGTCGATTTTTTAAAAACAAAGTCGGTACTCCTTGGGACTTGGAAAAATTATCAAAAATTTCCAAAAAGTGTCAAAAATTTCCATGTTCGAAACGTGTTTCTCGACCTCGCGAACATAATGAGACGTGAAATTGGGGGTCCATTTTTCAAAAGTCAGTGTCTGAAACTTGGAAAAATTTTCGAAAAAATTTTTCAATAATTTTTTTCTCGAAAACTGATCGTACGTTAGTGATGTACATTTTTCTATGGCTAGTGCTAGTCGAGGGCTACAACATATATTTTTTTCACAATTTTCTATCGATTCGTTTTTTTTAAATTAATTTTTAAAGAAATTTTCCAACTTTTACACCCCTGTAACTCCTAAACGGTTCAAGATAGGGGTGCCACACACAACACCAAAGTTGTAGAGCTCGTCGAGTTCTATAAGATAGCATACTTCATTAGCCCAAAATCCAAAAATTTTTTTTCAAAAATTTGTTTAACAATTTTTTTTTCGAAAACTGATCGTACGTTAGTAACGCCCCTTGGTGTACGGCTAGTACTCGACCACGGCTACAACATATATTTTTTTTATTAGATTCTATCGATTCGTTTTCTTTTTATTTAACTTTGAAATTTTCAAACCTCTGTAACTCCGAAAGGAGTAGAGATAGGGGGGTGGGGGTGGTAACCAAAAATGTCGGCCACACTCTCGGCTACAACTCGTCCTCAGATTCCAACCCTTAACCCCTAACCGTTTAGCCGCTACACTCTTCCACGTACACTGCCACTTTGATCCGCCATATTTCCGGAAGTAGGGGGCAGTTAAGTGTTAACCCTATAAATGTCGACCTATCACGAGGCCCTCTACCAGGAACCACCCTTAGGCGGATCCCGTCCACTCCCTCAACCTAA
>NW_011961411.1:0-2330 GCF_000949405.1 Vollenhovia emeryi
GTGAATTTGTTTTTAAAAATATTGAAAACCACTCTAAAGCTGAACCTTCTAGAAATAATCTCAGAACTTCCGGGAATTTGTTTTCCCTTATTTCCAGTCTTCTACATTCTGTCACAAAAAGCTCTAGCCATGCCTCTGCGTTAAAATTTTTCCCATTAAATTTTTCTAGTATCATGTTTTTTGAAATAGAATGGATTGGTTTCTCAGGAGTCGGGGTTTCGGCCGCCGGGACTTGCGAAGGAATGGGGAGATCATTCTGAATCGCCTCCAAATAATACTCCTTAAAAACCACATTACCTTCCTCATCCAAATAAATTTCCTTCAGATCGCCTTCCGTCAAAGTTATGACCACATTTCGGAATTTGTTGCGTGTCTTCAAGCTTTTGACGACCCCCTTTGTGACGGCGTTTTCAAAAAGTTGTGGGTGTTGAGCACTCGTTTGCAGGTCTCGAGGAAATTGAAAAATTTCTGGTTGACCCACCAATTGGATAGTCTTGACTCTCACCACCGTAGTTTTGGTGTCGATAGCTTCAGATACGAAGTGGAATCTTGCCTTGATGTTCTCCATATTGTGTTGATTTGTAAGTCTCGAAATCAGAGCCTCGATGCACTCGACGGAGAGGAGAGACGAATAACTCGACAAGTGTAGTTGCAGCTAGTGATTACTGTTTTATAACACATAAAGCATAATGATGCTTACAATTTCTATAAATGCTACAATTGCCTTAATACTAATACCGCACCTGAATCAACACAATTGTCGGTATCTCGTTCTAACCGTACATAAGTTTTATTCTATTGAACGTCTATTCCGCCTGACGGCTAACCAGCGTATGCCTCGCTGCCCGCGCGCTGTGTTTGTAAGGAGTGTCTCTCAGTCATCTTTGGTCACGTACCTGACGTAATCAGTAACTGAGGCGTCTCAGTGACTAAGTTTGATAAGGCGTCAGACTTACATTTATATTAAATGAGATTGTGAGAAATATAAATATAAATCAAGAATATTTTTTGTCTCGGTAACAGAAATCCTTTCTGAGGTATTCTGCGTATTTTCGCTCTTCTTTCAAACCGGAGCCGCTTGTAGAACTCTTCGGAGATAATCCCTTAAACATTCTTTATACAGGGCGGGCCATTTTAATGTCTCACCCCAAATATTTCATTTCCTACGCCTTTTACAAAACAATGTTTCCAACAAAAGTTATTTGACTTTAAGGGGGACACAAGAGAGCGATATCAATTTGTTCGCAGATGGCGCCACTTTAGAGATTTCATCATGACTGTCATTTTTCTAAATGGAAGTCGATTTTTTTCTCGAAATAAAAGTCGTAGCTGACAACGAGACAAATACAACGGTCTTTTGTTTTGTAAAATTGGACCATTTTTCACTGAGTTACACGTCGTTCATTCTGGACAATGCAAAGCACAAGAAGATGTCTATCAATGAGTCTGGAGCTGGTTGATTATCAAACAGCTTCAAATAACGGATAGGAACAACACACACAAACACACAGAGGTGAAGCGTTTAGTCACAAAGTATCCACACTGGGGGTGGAAACTTTTTACTTAACTTATAAAGTGTGGAACGCTGTAACTCAGTGAAAAAGGATCCAATTTTTAAGAACAAAAAACCGTTGTATTCGTCTCGTTGTCAGCCACAACTTTCATTTTGAGGAAAAAATCGACTTCCATTTAGCAAAATGGCCACCATGATGAAATCTCTAAAGTGGCGCCATCTGCGAACAAATTGATATCGCTCTCTTGTGTCCCCCTTGAGGTCAAACAACTTTTGTAGGAAACATTTTTTTGTAAAAGGCGCAGGAAATGAAATATTAGGGTGGGACATTAAAATGGCCCACCGTGTATATTATCGATGACCGTTGCTAAATTAGTAAGTGTTATTAAAAATATTTCTAATTTATATTCTGAGCAAATCCAATACCTTCCATTCGTTGTTATATACTAAAAACAAAAGATCTTCACGTTACAGCTCGAGCTACAGTACTTTTAAATCTCTTGTCACGTGTATTCGTGGGCCTGCAGGAAGAGCTGAGGATTGGCGATGGACAAGAGGAGATAGGAGCCCCGGCAAATAGAAGAGAAAGGTCAAAAGGATAAGAGCAACGGCGAGCAGGGCGAAGGGAGAAAATTCAGCAGCGCGAGGGTGCGCCGACCACACCCTGCATGTACGTCCGACTCGCATACGCTCTTTCTGTCTCGTTCTCTCTCGGTGGACGAGCGTAATTTTCGTGGCGAGACGGAGAAGCCACCTCGTAACTTCCATCGTCAGCCATGAGCGTGGTCTCCCCGGAGAGACTACATGGTAAAAAGTG
>NW_011961412.1:0-2331 GCF_000949405.1 Vollenhovia emeryi
TATTGAGAGAGGACTTTGAACGAGCGACGTGCTCCCGCCCTCAGAGAGGGCAGTACCGGTATAGTGGTGCGGCTGGAAGCGCACCACACGGTCGTGCGAGGTTCTAGACCACACTTGAGCCTGTGCTATCGTGGTAGCGATACCCGCGAGTACTGTGTATCATATATAGTGTGTGTACAGTGTACGAGATATATATATATATATATAGAGTTTACAAAGAAACTCGTGTTATCATTTATACTGCCCATCTTACTGCGCACGGAAGCCGTCCACGGGAATTACTTCCAATAGGTTATGGGCCCAGGGCACGCTTCCACCGCGTAAATCCGGTCGGGCCTTGTGCACGAAGGAGAGGTCTTGTGCGTGCGTGAGACGACGGTAAAGGGCATTAGAGAAGAAAACGAGCATCTAGAAGATTAGAGGGTAAGTGAATAATATCTCCCGTAGCTGACGAGCAAAACGAGAGAATTCTCAGCCTGTAAGAACGACAGTTCGACAAGTGCTGTTAGAAGGAGATAAATAGAGATAGAAGTAATAGTCGTAACAAGAGAATTAGAGAATAAATGTATAGAGTATAATAGAAAAGTAGAGAGTGATGAAGAAGAAAGAGATTAGACACGATAGAAAGAGATAGAGAGATGTCGCTTGGTAACAGGCCGGCGACATGTGCGTGCAAGTCCGATCGTGTACGGCGACGGTCTTTTGTTTTGGCGCGCGGGACTTGTTGCTGGGCGCGCACGAACACATAATCGATTTCGACTGTCAATATAGCATCGATGCGATAGTACGATATACACATAGTCGCATGTGAATGTGTATGTGGGTTGAAATCGTTATGTATCGGGTCGGTGATCGAGCATGACTAGCTGTGCGGTGTAGTTTGATTACTAGTATGGAAAGCCGCGTAAATCTGTACGGGCCCCGTGCGCGTGCGTGATCAACCCGAGCTCCCATAGATCCTTTCAGCAGTGCTGGGGTTCGCAACGGAGAGTGGTGTGCTCGCGCGGATAGCCCTGCAGACGCGCGTGGTTTTTCCCGCTTTGGGGGCATTGTGAATTGCAGTGCGTTCTATATGACCCCATAAGCCTCGAATTCTCTGTGTCTTATCGCTGAAAGAGAGTCAGTGATAGAAATGTTAATATTCAATTGACATTAAAATCCCGATCTAGATGGAAAACGAAACTGAGAACTTCGAATTAGAGGAAGAGTTTCAAGATGCACTGGTGGATTACGACAGCGATGACAGTGCTGTGACGGTGGTAGAAAGAGAAAGAGTTAGAGAGGAAACAATGAGAAGTGATAGAGGTAAAGGTAAGAAGTTTTTTTTTAATAAAATCTTCTAAAGGAATAATATACATGCGTAAAATTTCGTATAGAAGAGTTAGAGAAAAAGAAGGAAATAGAAGGAAGGGGCGCAGTTCCGAAGGAGAAGCCGAGGATTGTAGAGGATATAACGCTGACTAGAGCATGGATGGAGGATCGCCCTATACTGCCCATAGGGAGCAGGATATTATATGAGAAGCAGGAAAAACTGGTCAAGAAAATGGATGCAGTGTCCGGGAAGCTGGAGGTGGCGTTGAAAACGCTGGAAAAGGTCATGACCAAAGCCAATTCTATGATGGAGAATATGGTGGAGGTAACAATGGCGAATTTAGAGAAGGAACGACTAAAACTTAGACGTCTAGAGGTAAATAACAGAAATACATCAAGTTCCGCAGAAAATAGTATACAAACGGTTAAAACATTAGAAGTAGAGTCTAAAAAGAGAAAGTTAGATGAAATAAACGTCTGTTCAGCCGAAAAAGATAGAAGTTTAGAGACAATTAAAAATACGATAGAGGTGGAATTAAACAGCCAAAGGTTACACATTAGAAGAGAATATAAGCTGACGCAGAAATCCAACTTTGATCTTTGGATGGATTATTTGAAATCTGAATTGATGAATAACGACTTGTTAGATATAATAGATTCAAATATTAAAAGTCCAGAAAATTTGTCCGAATTGAAACTTGCTAAGAGAAAAAGTCTAGTTAGAGATATAATAATCAATCATTTAGATGAAAATTACCATAAAAGGATTTTACATGAAAAAGATCCAACTGAAATTCTAAAGAAACTAAGAGGATATAAAAAGAGTGAAATAAATGTTACACATGCATCGGTAAGATCTAGACTTTATCAAATTAGAATGAGAAAAGACGAAAAAGTGAATGATTTCTGCGAACGCTTCGACTCAATAATTAGAGAATACGAGTCATGTGAAGATGCTGTACCTCTTGCAGAACAAGAGATTAGATCTGCATTCTATCAGGCCGTGTCAACCAATGTACT
>NW_011961413.1:0-2331 GCF_000949405.1 Vollenhovia emeryi
TAATTTTTCCAGAACCGCTGCCACACCGTTTGCAAATGCGACCTGTTCCTCCAGTAAACTTTTGACTTTACGCAGACACAACGCGGTAACGTCGTACTTAGAGATATCGATTGAAAGTCCAAGTTCGCTCTTTATCTCATCTTCATCACTGGTCAAGCAGTCCAGCGTAGCTAAGCTTGCGACTTCTTTGGGCGTAATTTTCTTAATGTGCACCCATCTACGAAAAGCTTTTGTGTTTAACTGGTTATACGTTAACAAGGCATTCAATGCGCACATCGCAGCTTTCCTATACAAATTATTGCTAATATACAACGCTCAATCTGTCCAGCACGAAAGAGATAATATTCTCAAGATACCTGAAGCTCTCAGAATCTGTAGGGCTCGGTTCGACTCCGTCGAGTCGAGAGATGCAACTGCACAAGAAGGTGAACAAACAGTAAACACACGCTTTCCTCGTACACATGTTCAGACAGTACGCCTACGTTGTAAGTTAAATTGCGACACGTGTTCCACGATTGTCTCCAGCGCTTACATTCGGATTCCTTCATTTCACGAATGACCCACTCGACATTCCGCTTCATAATTTTCCTAGTAACAGCGCACGCTTTCGCCAGCAGAGTTTTAACGGGAAACTTACATACTAGACTGACAAATCTGCATTTCATCACTACGGCGTTGTACAAGTCCCTCTTAACTGTACAGAGTTTGCCCAGGCACGACTTGGACTTGACCGACACGTGCGTGAAGTAAAATTCATCTCTGTTCATGTGTACAAATTCATTAGTTCCAGCAAGACGCCAGTATCAAGCAAACGCTCGAGCATGCTCTTGTCGGTGTCCACGCGCTTTTCCCAGTAAGCGAGCACAGGCTCGAATATTTCCGCGGCACTGATCGCATTCCATCGAAGACCTGCCGCGTATCCGTACTTCCACGCAACGTTCGTGTCGCGGTCGACAATACTTTGTATACTTTTGGCACTGTCGCCGATAATACCCTCCATCGGCACTAAAATAAGGATCGTGCACAAGCTGCGAAATTGTCGAAAGCACTGCCCACATTCCTCGTCCTCTGCCAGAAGTGTCTCGAAATAACTGAACAGTTCCAGAGCACATACAATAATGTAACAGCAAATGTTTCAATATAACCTAAAAAGTACAAGTACATGCTGTATGAATTTTTGTATTATAGTAATTATTAAAAATGCAAATGATAATAAATTGATAATCTATACTTACGTATGTATTATCAATGTTCTCTAACATCTCTCTCAGAGATAAACCTGAGAGCCCTGAGAGCCACGCCGGCGACCGGCGTTTCACTCGATCAAAAAATGTCCTTCTAGGTTAGAAGACGTTTCGCACGATCGACGTCCCAAACGGAACTACTTCGATTTTCAGCCGCCAGATGTGCGATGATATATGAGTACACCAAAAAGGAATTCTATTCGAACCCATTATGAACAGGAAAAGGACTTCCTTCAGAATACTTTAATTTAATCCTATAAGAAGTCAAAAGGTATACTTCTATGGAGTCCTTTTTGAACTACCGGAAAGAACTACATTTGAGTTCATTTGGAATAGATTAAAGTAATTCATAAAGAATTTAAAAAAGTGAATTCTTTTTGAGTTCATATGGATCACCTGTGCTATCTGGGGACTGCTTGTACCCATACAGCACAAATTGTTACAGAAAGGTTTCAGAAAGATTTCAAAATTATTTCAATATTTTGAAATTTTAAAAGATGACGCAGTAGTCAATCATTGCTTTATTTCAACGTTCCTTATATGTGACTCAAAAAGCGAGAAAAATCTTTTTGTAATATTCGCATTACTTTTTCAAATTTATTGCATATGATAGATTTCTGGAACATTTCTGTTGCATCATTTCATATGACATATTGCAGAATTCTGTCAGAAATGTTGAACATGAAATGTGAAATATTGAAATAATTTTGAAATTTTTCTGAAACCTTTCTGTAACAATTTGTGCTGTATGGGCTGTATAATATATTTTATATATAATAGTTTAGGTAATTGTGCATAAAAGCGACTTCCTCTCCGATTCGCTTGATTTTTAAATATGTTGTTGGGGATGTCTTCCCGAGTAATTTCATACATATATATAAGGGTCGGACTCAAATAGTTTCGGAGATACAGGCTGAGAAAGGATACAAATAATAAATATATTTCCTAACTCCGCCGAAGAATAATTCTTCCTTCCCGCGGTAAAGTTGATTAAACACGTAAGTCGCAAGTGTTTTTGGCACGGCACGCTGCGCGCGCCCCACCCCCCATCCCACCACCACCTCCGCCCACCCCCTCCCCCTCCCCA
>NW_011961414.1:0-2331 GCF_000949405.1 Vollenhovia emeryi
GGGACGGTATCGGCATAACATTTGGCGGTTCGCGCTCGCGAGAACCCCCTGCTCCGCGACAAGATTTCCGGCCTCGCGAGCAAGATTGTCCGACTCGGCTGGGCGTTAATTCAGCGCTCGTCAAGATTTCCGTCGCGCCAACCAAGCAGGCTTTACGGGTTCGGAAGATGTCCGATCGCTTGACCTCTGCCGCCGATTGCCCCGCATTCGCCCGGATGTGCACCTAACTTCTCCGTCGTCCTTCGTTTTGATAATAATAAAGTGAGTGAGTTGAGAGTTCTAATTGGAGAGTTTCTCTTTCTGTGTCGTCCGTCACCCGTGATCCCTACAGTAGGTGTTCGCACCTGTGCTACCCGATTTCCGCGCTCAGCGCTGAGCGGTTCCGGCGGTCTCCTCCGCGCGTGCCTGCACTACGGATACCGCGCTTGTCGTGCACATTGCTGGTCCTTCGAGCCGGATCGTGAAATTGTGTGTAGGCGATCTTCGGGACGGAACTGTCATTGAACTCTGTGAGACTCACTGCATCGCATCATGACTGATATCTTGACCAAGCAGACCGTGCTCCAACGCTCTATTGAGCGAGCGAAGGAGAACTTCAAAAAGATTGGCAGGGCCAATCTCACCCCGGCGAAGATCCGTACTCGGATCGCATCTCTAAAATCTAATTGGGCACAATTCCAAGATGGCCACGCCCACCTTCTGAAGGCGATCGCTGAGCCTGATCGAGCCGCCATGGACTACTTCCAATCCGACTACTTCGACAACACCGAAGACACCTTCCAATCAACCTGGGACTACATGACGGAAGCTCTCGAGGAACTCGAACCGGTCGTAAGCGCCAATCAGTCTCTCGATTTTAGTATCTCGCGTCCCGACACTTCTGCGCTCTCTATGTCGCAGCTTCCGCAAATTCGCCTGCCGCCGTTCGACGGGAATTATGCCGAGTGGGAAAACTTTCGCGACCGATTTAGCGCTCTGATCATTAAGAATAAGTCTCTTAGTGACTTCGCGCGCATGCACTACCTCGCGTCTTCCTTAAAGGGTCGAGCCCTTGATAGTATTAGCAATATCGCGGTGACATCAGATAACTTCAACATTGCTTGGAGCGCCTTAACGACTCGTTTTGAAAATAAACGGCGCCTCATTGCATCTCACTTCTCGTCCTTGCTGGGATTAACTGGAGTTGCTCGTGAGTCCGCCTCCGAGTTGCAGGCTCTCTGCGACAAAATTAATATTGCCGTCGCGTCACTTAAAGGCCTCAATCGTACACCAAGTGATCTTTGGAACGACTTTCTTGTTCATTTGTTATCGCAAAAATTAGACCCTTCTACACGGAAGTCATGGAATTTAAAGACAAGCGACGCGGAAACCCCTCCGACATACGAGGAGCTCACGCGCTTTCTCGCCACTCGTATTCGCGCGCTCGAAGACAGCAGTCCCGCGGCGGCAGCGAAACCAACGAAGACAACGAATCCTCGCGTTCATGTGGCAAATGCGTCGGCCACCGCGACGACGGCGTGCCCCCTGTGCAAGGCCCGTCATTATCTTAGCGCATGCGTAAAGTTCACCGAGCAGAGTCCGACTCAACGCCGAGAAACTGTCAAGCGCCTCAAGCGGTGTTTCAACTGCCTGAGCGCCGCTCATACTGTACAAGACTGCAAAAGCCAGTATACTTGTCGCACTTGCCAGAAGCGACATCATACGCTCCTCCACGTGGACTCGGATTCTGCCTCGAGTGTCGTCTCATCCCCCGCGCTTGCAACGCAATCCGCGCAACCGAGCGCTGCGTCCAATGATGTAACGTCACTGCTCGCGTCCGCGACGACTCGCGATCGGGTTCACGTACTCCTCGCGACCGCGCGCGTTAAGATCAGTGTATCCTCTGGGCGTTCTATCGTATTGAGAGCTCTCATTGATCAGGGCTCAGAGGCGACGTTCATTTCCGAGTCACTGGCACAGACTCTCCGAGCAAAGCGCATACGGATGCCGACTACCATTTCGGCCGTAGGCGGCGTCAAACTCGGATCCGTGAGACACGCCGCGGATATCTCAATCTCTCCTCGCGACGCTGTAGCTCCGTTGTTATCAACTACGGCCCTCATTCTTGACTCCTTGACTTCATATGCTCCGAAACGCCGGTCGGACTTCTCGAATCTCTCACATATTTCGAATCTTGTCTGGGCGGACACTGATCCTACCAGCTCTGATCCGATCCACATATTAATAGGAGCGGATCTATACGGGGAGATCATTCTCGACGGAGTTAAAAGGGGCCGCCCTGGAGAGCCAATTGCGCAAAATTCCATCTTCGGGTGGATCATTTCTGGTCCG
>NW_011961415.1:0-2332 GCF_000949405.1 Vollenhovia emeryi
TTATAAATTTTTTAGAGAAAAGCGAATTTTGAAGAAACATGTTTTGTTTTTTTATTATAATTTTCTTCAACTTTATTTAACCGCAAAACTGTTAGCATAATTATCTTCCTCGATGTTTTCTACACCGATTATAAAAAAAACATTGAATTTTGACCATTTTTCCGAGAGTTATTAGCAAATGAAAATGCGCTGGGTAAAATTTACCCATGTGTAAAGTTTACGTAACTTTTTGACGTGTCGGGTTCTAGGGTTAAACATAAATTTTTTATTAGGCCAGAAATATTATATTAAGAATATCAACATTTGTTGCAAGAGTAAGGAAAACCTGCTAAAAAAACCTTACTAGTATTCATAAAACAAAAATTACATTTTAATTTAAAATAAAAACTGTTTCACAAAATTGTCATTATACATTAATGCATACATACATACATACAATAATTAATATTTCAACTATTACACAAATAAAATAAAATAACAATTGTAATATGTAATAGTAATCCAGATATCACAAGGAATCCAAAAAGAATTCTTTTTGAATTCCCAAATTATGAAATGAATTCTTTTTCTGTCCCATTTCTGTTCTAAATGTATTCTTAAGAGTTCCAAAAGAACTCACTTTTATGTCACCAATTTGGAGCCCTTTTTCGCATACCAAAAGGACTCTTATTATACTTCATAAGAATTCGCAATGAATCACAAATAATTTTTAGATAGTATTCTAATGGAGCACTATAAGGATTCATTTTTCGGTCTTAAGGGGATGCTAAAGCCGTCTGTTTTATCGGCATTCTTTGTTAGAACTAATCTTTTAATTGGCTTTATAGAAATGCAAAATTCTTATACAGAATTAAAGAACGCAGCAAAATCTACTTTTCTCTGGTCAACTTTATATCAAAAACGAAAAAAAATTAATAATGTTATTAATTTTTGGTACACTTGACGACAATATTTGCTTGATACGAGAATTCTACAATAAATATATACTAACTGAGACCAGACAAAAGTAGGGACAACATATAGGAACAATATCGTGCAATTAGAACTAAGATTAATAGCCTAGAAAAAAAGATTAGTTCTAATAAACGCAAGTCTAAAAATCCAATTCTAGAAGACGAGAAAAAGATCAACATGGCGTGTAGAAATAGTTGCAGGCTTTCTCGAGAGATGTCAGATTGTCGGTGGCAACATGGCAGCAAGCCGGCGATAATCGCGTCCAGCTGATCGCATCAGTGAGACTGGATCCACATGGAGCGTAACCGTAACCTGCGTATTACCAATCACAGAACTATTTCAACGGAATTATTGAAACGGTTCTATCAGAAAGACCCTGTGATTGGTTATACGCAGGTTACACAAGTTACGCTTCATCCAGCCTGACGCGAGTATGGTGCGACGCGAGTTTCGCAATACATAACAAACGTGAGTGCGAGTGTGACAGAAGAGTGAAACATGAAATAACGTGTTAGTCTTTCCCGTCTTTCCGCAAGAAATATGCGCACGTTCGTTATTCATCGTGAGACTTTTGCGCCACGCTGTGCTCGCATCTCTGAGGGTGACGTCCCATGGAGCGGAATACGCGGAAGCAGAATCAGCGGATCGCCCGACGGTAGTGACAAAATGAAAAAATGTCAGATGCGTCAATTATGTGATGGTACTAGTAAAATAAATACTAGATGCGTCTAATTCCTGACGGTACTGACAAAATGTAAAATATGTCATATCCCAAATAGCACAAAAACATTCCATTAACGTTCTAGGAATATACGCCAAGAACATTCGAAGATTCCAGGAATCTTCTAATAGTCGTTTTATACGTTCGAGGCATATTTATAGAATGTACGAACGGAGCACTTCAAAAGTTCTAGAAACATCTCTAGAATGTTCATCTGAATGTGCTACGAATGTACACGAATGTACTGCAAATATCCCAGTAATGTGCTGTAGATATTTCTATGAATGTTCCTGGAATATACTGCAAATATCCCAGTAATGTGCTGTAGATATTTCTATGAATGTTCCTGGGATATACTGCAAATATTCCAGTAATGTGCTGTAGATATTTCTATATTTATATTCAGCTGGATCTACAATAGGAGTCGTACAGTCCGATCCGAGTTCGCAATTCGTAGTGTGACACGGGCTTTACGGCTCTACGACTTCTATTGTAGACTCCGCTTTACTCTAGAAAATAATAAATCTGATAAGCAATTAGTAACTGCAGGTATATGTTTTTATAAACTTTAATGTATATCTTTGAAACTTATGCTAAATATTACATGCTAAATATCTTTAAAATCTATGCTAAATATTTTATACATACAGGGTGTCA
>NW_011961416.1:0-2332 GCF_000949405.1 Vollenhovia emeryi
GTTAGTCAGAACCGCGCGTCTGACTAAATACCGTATTTATTCGCGTGATAAATAGTACCTGCCGAAATCCAGAACCGGGAAGAGTTGAGCCGTATCGTTACATATATAATATTGACCTCACGAATTATTTACCTGTTCCGAGTTAGAGGCTTCTTTATTGCTGTTCTCACGTTTTTCTAAAGCATGTGATTTATTAAATTAGTTGTACCACCACCTTTTCCACCGGACTTCACTCCTCTATTACAAATTATGCACGTAGCATCTCTTTTATCAGATGTTTTAAAAAATTTCCACACAAAAGATTTTGTTTTAGGCACTGTAAAAGCATATTTTTATGATAAAATGCAAATAGTGAAAAAAATATATTGCTTTGTGAAAATGTGAATAAAAAGGAACAAAAGAAAAAGGAAAAGAAATAATTAAAAAGATTAGCTTAGGTTAGGTTAGTTGAAATATAACATTTGTTTGACACTACAATACTTAAAAAATTATACTTCAAGCATTAGCAATAAGCAAATATACCCACTTTTGTACTGTTTTTTTCAGTGTAACGAGTCCGTCACCAAGAATATTTAAATTGTAACATGTATATTGTAACAAGGCACAGGAAACATAACAAACCTGCTGCGAGAAAGAGGTAAGACATTCAATGTGTGTTATAAAATGAAAAGAAAACCATAAAATGTAAAAGTATTATGCAAATAAAACAAAAGTCATTGTGCAATAAATGTTTATAGCTTTGTACTACTCACGAATGTCGGCTAGTGAACTTTATACAGCCACGAGAAATCAATTTTCTTTAGGTGGGTGAATGAGTCGAACAGGCAAATTCCCTGTGTGTTGAATTTCTCCTTCTCTGCGAATGTAAATATCATAGGATTTTATTAGCACGTTATAGACGTCATATGTGTTGCACGTTGCAGATAAATTTTGTACGCTTACCTAATCTTATCTCCTTCCCTCCGGATGAGGCCTCGGCACGTACAAAATTATTATTCACATTCGTAATTAGTGAGGATTACGGATTATATTACTACGACCGTACTACACCTCCATCAGCCACAGCTCGACACACACACTCACTCACTCGCACTAGCACGAGAGTTTACTGTCCACTCACGAATGTCGGCTAGTGAACTTTATACAGCCACGAGAAACCAATTTTCTTTAGGTGGGTGAATGAGTCGAACAGGCAAATTCCCTGTGTGTTGAATTTCTCCTTCTCTGCGAATGTAAATATCATAGGATTTTATTAGCACGTTATAGACGTCATATGTGTTGCACGTTGCAGATAAATTTTGTACGCTTACCTAATCTTATCTCCTTCCCTCCGGATGAGGCACGTACAAAATTATTATTCACATTCATAATCAGTGAGGATTACGGATTATATTACCACGACCGTACTACACTGGACGCGAAGAACGACAAGCGACGCGCGATATCTAGTAGGCGTGGAGTCTTTATAGAAAAACTGTACACTTATTGGATAATCGCGCGGCGCGCATCGCGTTGTCGCGCTTGTCTGCTGAAGCCATTAAGCCTATTACACAATACCTAATGTTGCCTGGCAATGTGTGATAGGCTTAAATGAAATTAATTAATATCTAGTGACTTTAGGATTTCCACAAATCAGTAAAACCAATCAGGATGCAGCTTTAAGTCACCGGATCTAAAATTCTGCATCCTAGTTGGTTTTCGTAAGCAATCCAGTAGAAAAACTAGTATTGTGCCGTTGGCTTAAGTTATTTTTCGATTCAATTCTAGGGGTAAAGAACCGATTCACCCAAAAATCGACCAGTGAAGAATCGATTCAAAAAATCGATTTTTCCACCAAAATAATCGATTTTTCAAAGAATCGAATCGGAATCGAACATCCCTAGGGTAGGGTTATTTTTAAAGAAGTGGAGCCCCCCCGAAGGGGGGCGGAACATACTGTCTCCACGCATACATTTTTCTACCCACATATAAGTCACTCCCCTCTACCAAATGTAGATAGAAAAATGTATGCGTGAAAACAGTGTGTTCCGCCCCTTCTTCGGGAGGGCTCCACTTCTTTAAAAATAACCCTACCCACCCTATGTCAGAGGTGTGGAGTGGATCTCGCTTCACGTGGAAAGTTGCAAACCCATGTGGAACAGTACAATGGTGGAAGTACATGCGTGAAGACAGTGTGTTCCGCCCCCCCTTCGGGGGGGCTCCACTTCATTAAAAATAACCCTACCCACCCTATGTCAGAGGTGTGGAGTGGATCTCGCTTCACGTGGAAAGTTGCAAACCCATGTGGAACAGTACAACGGCGGAAGTACATGCGAGGAGACAGTATGTTCCG
>NW_011961417.1:0-2332 GCF_000949405.1 Vollenhovia emeryi
GTGCAAATTTCTAATTAGAAAAAAAGTAAAGTAAAGTGTGCAAATTAGAAATTTGCATATGGCTTCCTCATAGAGGAAGCTTTAAGAGCAAAATAAGAATAATTTGAATACTTTCAAGAAACATCGTAGCAAAGTTAGATTTCTTTCTTAAAGCTTCCTCTATGAGGAAGCCATAACAATGGAAGCAATGTGCAAATTTCTAATTTGCTTACTTTAATGGTGAGGAAGAAATGTGCAAATTTCCAATTTGCACGCTTCAATGATGAGGAAGCAATATACAAATTTCTAATTTGCACACTTTCAAGAAACATAGAAAAAAATTAGATTTCGCTCCTAAACCTTCCTCTATGAGGAAGCCATGTGCAAATTTTTAATTTTCACACTTCACTTTACTTTAATGTACTTTTTTTTATTAAATTAAAGCCTTCGTTGATGAACTTTTCGGGCAAATAAGCTAGAGATATTAATAATTTCGTTGCCGCCATGCCCATTTCTTCTACTTGGCCTCTCAAAATTTCATGTTTATCTGCATTATGTACCAATGCCTACAATGAAAATTCATCACGAGAAACTTTGACGTGCATCGTACGCATATTAACATGTACGCACGCGCGCGCGTTATTTTTTTATACCTGACTGTAATGAAAAAAGCAGCCAATAATTCTTGCTTCAGGAAACACGATCCGTAGAGCATTATGTTCAGCTTTCTCGAAATCGCATATAGCTTTAGTTGGGTTAATGTTTGTATTATATACAAAAGTCCTAAAAATATCTACATAATTTTCTGTTTTTCGGCCCTCTATTATCGCGTAAACAATCGGAAAAATCTGAAATTTGAGAAAAATTTAATGTCTTTTATATATGTTTAAATAATATGTAGAATGCCTTTTGCAAAAAAAAATATATAAATCGATACCAATAATGAACTAATAAAATATTATTTCTTTTGCTTACTCTGTTATTGTGTCTCATTATTATTGTCCATATTTGACAATTGTTATTCTGTAATTGTGGTACTGTGGCAAATGTACCATCAATGAAAATAGTCACCTCTTCCTTATGACTTTCCATAATTTTTGATAAGGATAGAGGGTACGAAAATCTCTTATTCGGGAGACGAGCTTTTATTACAAGCGAACGAGCGATACAAAACTCAACGCGACACAGAGAGTATATCTCGACTGACTCTCAGACGCAAGTCACGCACGATAACTTCGAACATAAACACGACATAGAAGGTCGCTCATATCGAAGTACTTACATATACCTAGAGACAATTATATCACGCGACGCTATGATGTGCGTATTGCTATGCACGAGAATCATCCCTAACACGCCCTCTCAAGACGCACGTCACTCGCATAAGTCCTTCCTTACACCAAAACCAAGTCCCTCCAGACAATTTTCGTGACTGACTCGAGCTAACGGTTTTGTCAACACATCCGCGATCATGCACTTCGTCGACACGTGTTCTAACCCAAACATTCCAACATTAATTGATTCGCGGACAAAGTGATGTTTAATGTCAATATGCTTTGTACGAGCATGAAACACGGGATCATTCGCCAGACACTGAGCCCCCCGATTATCCACGAAAATCGTAATTTCGGCCCAATCATGCAAACCGAGCTCGCATAACATGTTGCACAAATAGATGGCTTCCTTTGCTGCCTCCGCCAGACTGACTTACTTAGCCTCCGTTGACGATAATGCCACAGTCCGTTGCTTCTGCGATTTCCACGTAATCGCTGCGCCGCTGAGCAAGAACGCATAGCACGTGTACGAACGACGGTCCACGGTACAGCCACCCCAGTCGGCGTCTGCGTACCCAACTAATGGCTCATCGGTCTTTGTATGTATCAGCCCGGCAGTACCATCTCGGCAGTACCAGCGAGGTATCTTAAGACCCTCTTTGCAGCAAGCCAATGGTATTTACGGGGTTTGTTCGTAAACTGCACTAACCGCGATACGGTATTCGCAATGTCCGGGCGCGTGGCCACCGACAAATACATGAGGGCACCAATCAATTCGCGATACGGACAATTTTCTTGCGGACCATCTTCATTCGCGTCGTTAAAGCGCGCACTCACCTCCGATGGTGTCACAACCGGGTTACACTTGTCCATTCCGTACTGCTTGAGCAATCCCAGGATATAGCCTGTCTGGGAGAGTACGATATGACTTCCACTTTGATCAATCTCTAGACCAAGACAATAACTTGCAAGTCCGAGATTCACGACCACAAAGTTTTTTAACAGTTCACGTTTTATATTTATGATACACTTTATATTTTGTGACGCCACTAGTATATCGTCCACATACACTTTTTTTT
>NW_011961418.1:0-2333 GCF_000949405.1 Vollenhovia emeryi
CTTTAAATTCTTTGCATTTTCTCTTTTTTTATAAATAGAATCTTTACGTAAAATTTTATTTCTTAATAAATTATTTTGATTTTCTCGTTCATTATATAATCTATCCTGTCGCATTACCAAATTTCTGTGAAAATTCTTTTCATTTTCTCTTTTTTTATAAATTGGATCTTTACGTAAATTTTTAATTCTTTGTAAATTCTTTAATTTTTCGTTTTCTTTAGAAAAATTATCCTGAGAAAGATCTCCTAATCTTTATTTCCTTTTTCTCAATAAATTTAGTAATTTTTCTTTTTGTTTAAACAAAGGATTATTTCGCATATTTCTTATTCTTTCTAAATTTTTTTTGTTTTCTTTTTTTCGAAACAATGAATCTTTTCGCAATTCCCGTATTCTTTCTAAATTTGCATCGCTTTTATTCTTTTTAATAATATTTGTATCATTTTCTTCATTAGGGAAACACTTATATTGACCTTTCATTATTATTTGCTTATTTTTTAATCAATATAGAAATTTAAAATTTTCCTTAATCAATCAATAGCAAAAAGCCACGCAATTTTATTAGCGCAGAGTATTTTCTTATCAACGCATAGCAGCTGAGTTTTACAGGTGGAACAAATGACTTTTTACAGCCTTGATTAACCTTATATAAAAATAATATGTATTTTAACAAATACTTTCTCAGATCGCAATATATAAGGTTGAGTCTGTTTATATCATAATTTGTTTAACCCTTTATTCCATAAATACTATATATCGACAGCTAAGAAAATAATAAATAATTTTTCAACCTCTGTTACGCTCGATATGTCAGCAAATCTAATTTTATATGCGCTCACAAGCCTTTGGTATAGCGGAAACCAAATCACTTTTATAGGCGCACAGCAGTCCTTTTTCAAGGCATATAAGAAAAATTTTATAGGCGCACAGCAGCCTTCTCTTAACGCACAGAAGAGGAATTTTATATGGGCAGAACAGTCTTCTCTCGGCGCACAGCAGCCTCCTCCTAGCGCACAGCTGCTAACTTTTATAAGTCCCACTCAAGCCTTCTTTTTGCATTTAGCACCAAATTATATTTGCGCTCAGCAGCCTTTTGGCGCGCAGCAGCCTTCTCTCAGCGCGCAGCTGCTAAGTTTTATAAGGCGCACTGCAGCCTTCTATTGGGGTTTATTTAGTTTATGTAAAAATAATTTATACTTTTACAACTACTTTGTGAGATTTCATTATATAATAATTGAATCTGTAAATAAGATGTAATGTTCAACGATTTATTCTTTAAGATCTTTAAATCTACAACTAAAAATCGTTTATTATTATGCAAACTCTGTTGCGCTGTATGACAGCAATTCTCGCAAATTGAAGTGAGCCATACAATTTGTTATCCATATATTCAGACTATTGCCGCAAATCAATTAAAATCCACAAATTTACAGCATTCAGAATTATAAAAGTGACGGTACCTGAAAAGTAAGTTTAAAAAAAATTTTAACTAATTTGAAATAATAAATTAAAAAATAATAATTTCTAATGTTTAAAAATATTTTAATTTTGAGGAACGAAACCGGGCCCGCGAAAGAGGTCTCAACGACGTGGGTTTTCAAGGAGCTAAGTCGGCAACTCGCTGTAGCTAATTAAGCGTTAGCACCATATGCCTTTTTGAATCACCCACCACCGCAAACAGGTTCTTCCGGACCGCAAGAACCGCAGGGACATAGCTGATTAAATTTATGTCCGCTACCCCCTCATCCTCCGCAACTCGCACAAGGTTTGCGAACCTCAGAAAAATTAACAATTCAAAATCATGGTTTTTTAACGTCAGTATATATAAAAGTAAATCCAAACTATCTTTTCGTTATAAGAAATAGTTATTCTTTATTTCTGCACGATGGCAGAGCGCTGGACGCGGACGCAAACTGAACCGTAGATCGGGGGAGGGGACGCAAACTCACGCGGACGGGGAAGTGAATTTTCGGGCAGACGCGGACGTGGCCTCGGCCGTGGTCATTTTCAAAGAAATATAGTATATAGCATTTTTTAATAATTTAATTAACACGTCGACGGATTATGAAAAAAAGTATTTTTCGAAATATTGTTTAGTTATTAACTGTTTAATAATTAGAAATAAATTCTTGATATTGTTATTAATTACATATGTTCAGAATTTTGAATAGTTACTAATTGTATAATTTAATTAATAATTAAAAATACATATTTTAAGATAAAAACATAATCCAATCCTCGTAAAATTGATATTGAAGAAAGTATTAAGCTAGAGTTAGGGGAGGGAGAGGAATAAAGTAGTCTTAATCTCGAGAGTGTGTGAGAGAGAGAGAGAG
>NW_011961419.1:0-2333 GCF_000949405.1 Vollenhovia emeryi
TTCAGGAGGGCGACCTTGACAACATATGTCAAGGTCAAGGTCATCGGGGCTGGCTCCCTTCATCGATATATTTACCGAAAACGAGAAAAATTTTTTCACGAAACAATTCAAAAGCACATAACTCCGAAAGTACCTAACGAAAATATAATGTATTATAGTGTTTTGAAAAGCTCTTGAGGTAAGCTATAAGAATATGCATTAAAAAACGGGTTTCTATTTAAAAATTTCAAGGTGATCTTTACGTGACCTTGAGGAAGCTGCTCAAGGTCATATTTATATTACTATGTAATGCATTACTTGAAACCGTACAACTTTCATGTTTAACATTTTTTTCCATCTTACATATTTAAAAAGTTATTTAGAGTTACCTTATAAGGATACATACAGACATACATACATACACAAGGATACATACAGACATACATACATACACACATACATACATACAGACATTTTTTCTGAATGTGATTTTTGAACGTTTTAGAACATTCTAAACATGTTTTCAAAGAAAACTCGAAAAAAATTTTTTTCACGAAAACAAAGCTTCCTCTATGAGGAAGCAAAATTTATAAAAAACGAAAAAAATTTTAAACCAAAAATATAAAAAAATAAAAATGGGACCATCCACCACTACGTCCTCGCCGTGGTCCTGGGGCAAGCTGAACGTGGTAGATATTACATGTATTTATGATATGTAGTTTTGCAGTGAATAATAAAATAATAAAAAATAAATAATATCTTTCAAAGCATTTATTGTGTAATAAGAAATATACCAACAAGAACGCGCATACACATACACACACACACACACACACGCGCACGCGCACGCGCACGCGCACGCACGCACGCACGCACGCACGCACGCACGCACGCACTCACGCACACACAATATCAAGGCACGGAGAGTTTGAACTCACCACAAATACAGTGGAACTGACGGATTGTTTGGTCTTAATCTTCACAAAGAAAAGCAAATCTTTAACTTCTCCATCCGCCATTTTGAATTTTGAAAATCTGGTACCGGATTCGTATTCAGCGACCTCCATAACCCCCCGAGTATGAGACTCGTTCAAGTAAATTTGAATTTTACGTTTTCCATCCGCCATTTTGAATCCGCCATGTTGAATTTTGAAAATCTGGTGACGGATTCGTCATCAGCGAACCCAAATACCCCCTCAACAGGTATTTTCTTTGTAATGAACAAATTTTACATTTTTGCTTCCTCATAGAGGAAGCTTTGTTTTCGTGAAAAATTTTTTTCCAGTTTTCTTTGGGAATATGTTTAAAATGTTTTAAAACGTCTAAAAATATTATTTTTACAAAATGTCTGTGTGTGTGTGTGTGTGTGTGTGTGTGTGTGTGTGTGTGTGTGTGTGTGTGTGTGTGTGTGCGCGTGTGCGTGTGCGTGTGCGTGTGTGTGTATGTACGCATTCGAATGTTTGTGGTTGCTGTAACTTCCCTAAATTTTGAGATATCGGGCTAATTTTTTTTTAAAACGTATAGAATCACTGAAGGAAGGTTCGTATTGATTTTTGCGATGATCGGTAAACGGTTTTTTTTTTTAAAAGTTTGAATTTTTTTATAAATGTCTGTGGTTGCTCTAATTTTCCTAAATTTTGAGATATCGGGCTAATTTTTTTTAAAACTGCGAGAATCACCAAAGGAAGGTTGGTATTGATTTTTGCGATGATTGGTAAATGGGTTTCTTTTTGAAAAAATTTTGAATTTTTTGATAAATGTCTGTGGTTGCTATAACTTTTGCAAATTTTGAGATATCGGGCTATTTCTAATTCTATTATTCTTTCCAGTCTTTTCTACCCCTATTTCATATAATTGATTAATATTCGGTTGATTAGTTCTTGAGTTATAGATGTTTGAAATTTTGCGGAATCCGTACATGAACACTTTTTCATTGTACTGGTTGTTTCAAAAGTGATGCTACAAAATGTAATGGTGAAATGTATACATTAGTATAAGCAAAAAGTCTTAATAAACATAGGTAGAGGCCCCTCTTTTTCATTATACAGAGTGTTTCAGAAGTGATGGTACACAATGTAATAAAGAAATGTACACACTTGTAGAAGCAAAAAGTTTCAATACAAATAGGTAGAGGCATACCTCTTGAATATGGCGATGACCGGTAAAAGGTTTTCTAATTTTAATTTTTTTGTTAGAAATGTCTGTGGTTGGTGTAACTATCGCAAATTTTCTTTAATAATGATTTCCAAAAATTTCAAATGTCTATAACTCAAGAACTGTATGTCAAGAACTAATTAATCATATTTTAATGAATTATATATGAAATTTGGATTGAAAAAACTGAAGAATAATAT
>NW_011961420.1:0-2333 GCF_000949405.1 Vollenhovia emeryi
TTTTGTACCGCAGTACATGATATTTCTCCTTAGTTTAACCCAATCTACCACTATTTTCGAAGTTGCTACTTTTGCATCAGACACCCTGTATACAATTAGACTGCCCAGCCGAAATTTTTTTTTCAATTTTTGTACGAGACTGGCCGGAAAATGATTCTTTGTTTAATTCTAAGCAACTTTTCAGAACATACTTGGGGTCAAAAATGATGTTTAACCGTTCCTAAAATCGTTTGAAGTTTTTTTGTCAGGTCAAAATCACGAGACTTCATATACGTACTAATAACTCATCTTTTCGCATTGAAAACGTGTTCCTACAGCAAAATGATGTTCTTGACTTCGAAAGAGGATGAAAAGAGCTACATTTTCGTCTAAGTTAAAATAAGATGCGGTCAATAGTTTTCGAGTTATAGTCGATTCCATGTCAATTTTCGACGATTTTTTCGCCTTTTTTGGAATTTCGGCCCTCATATCACCCTTAAGGAGCGCCGCTACGGTAAAAGGTTGCTGAGGGATTCTAAGAGAATGAAAAGAGCTACATTTTTGTGTAAGGTAAAACAAGATGCAGTCAATAGTTTTCCAGTTATGATCGATTCCATGTCAATTTTCGACGATTTTTTCATAATTGCTTACCTTCAAGCATTCATATACCTTTTGAAAAGCATCATCACTAAATATTATTGCTTTACACGTACAAAGACAATAAGAATTGTTCTATTTATTATTAAGAAGAGAAATCCATTATATATTTATATTACATAATATTACATTATATTACATAATAAACATTATACACGTATAAAGGTATAGCGCTTGTGTTCTATTCAAAATAATGACAATAAGTTAAGGCCAAGGTTGACAAGCTTTTTCGGTTGACTGGTTATTAAAATTATTTTACTAAATAGTATGTAGTTACATTAAGGGGTAACACCACTCTAGGATTTTCAAAAAATCGAAAATTTTTTTTGCTTGAACGATACTTTAGGGTCATAAAAACAATATGCCATTCTTGGATAACAATTTATAAAATTTAAATGGTTTAATTATCGATTTTGCCGCAGCGCCTCAGAGCGCGCGGCACTCACGCGGCGCGTGTGATTCATCGCTTTTCCCGTTCATTTCTCTGTTTTACATATTATATGTATATTATATATTTTTATATTTTATATTTTATATATTGTGTTGAAGTGAATAACAAGAATAATATGAGTGTTGGAGACGGGGCTTCGAGAATGTTCTCTTGCTTCTTTCTCGTTGCATCGGCGGTTTTACGCAAAATAACGAGAGCTTCAACGCTACAGTCTGGTCAATGGCTCCGAAATCGACTTCAAGCGGCAAACACATTCTTGACACGGCAGTTTATATTAGTGTAGGCATATATAATGACGGCCTATCAACTATCATGAGGCTCATGCAGAATTTGGATATGACAATTGGGCCGAACTGTTATAACTTCTGCGTGGAAACCGACGCGCGCCGCATCAGCTTTTCCGAGAGATCGCTTAGCGATGCCGCAAAAAGGGCCCGAATAGCCTTAAAAGTATCTAGGAAGGAAGAGGAGGAGGCGAACATCGACCTGGATGGCCAAATGTATGGTGCAGGCATCGCAGATTAGAGGTAAACAAAAATTTCAAGGATTAAAGTGTTCATAAAACTTTAAACGCGTTTTTCTCGAAACTACTTTTTTCAAACTGGGAGGACGGATTTCTCGGAGACTATTGCATGGATCGATTTGAAATTTTTACAGTAGCTTCACAACAATATTCTCTTTGGAAGTACGTAGCCGTTTCTCGATTGAATGTAAACTTTTTTTAGAAACAATTTAATGCTCATTTTTAGGGCAAAAAATCGATTTATTTCTTACAAAGTGCACCATTTCCACAAAAATTGATTTACAAAAAAACCTCTACGTACTTCCAAAGCCAATTGTATATAATTATAAATTTTTTTTGTTTCTTGTTCCAGGACTCATACATGCCGAGAAATTCGTCCTCCCGTGGCGGTGTTTTCAAAAAAGCTGTTTTCGACTACGGGCTCTGTCGCCGCCATTTTGTATGAAAATGATGTTACGACCCGCGTTTTTAATTTTGCGCGGGGACGTCAGAGAATCTCCGACGAGAAGAGGGAAAGGCAGAGAAGGGAGAGGGAAATTGACGTCAGAATGTGTGAGTGTAAATGTGTATGAATGAATTGAGTGTAAGTGTGGTTTGTATGGTTATTTTATTTTTGTTGTTATTTTATGTTTGTTGGTTATTTTATGTTTGTTGTTATTTTATTTTGTTTTTCGGTTGAGCAGCGCCAAATTTTTGTACTTTAAAATAAAATATTTATTTGTA
>NW_011961421.1:0-2334 GCF_000949405.1 Vollenhovia emeryi
AGATACCTGTAGAGTGTAGAAAATTTTCAGATGTAAGGATGGTCAACAACATAACGAAATCATTTATATAAGATATAACTTTCATCTTAAATACAAGAATATGAGTGGCCGAGGACATAGGATAGAAGACTGAAGAGCTGATGATCCCAGGTTCGAATCCAGCAGTGGTAAAACAAATTTTTCACATATGATATTTTAATTATAAAATAACATTAAGAGATTAGAAGGCTACTAATTCTGATGTAGAGAGAATAAAAATAACAAATAAAAAATCTATTCCAAATTTTTTTTGCTATGGTTAGGTTACAGTCAGGTAACAGTCAGGTAAACCTGATAAGTTTTTGATCGGGTAACTGCGTTACGCTGAGATAAGTTCATCACCGGGTGAACATTATCAGTTCCCGATGTTTAGGTTGGGTTTGCCCGATACTTTCCCGATGTAAACCGAACGAAATTTCTACTCGGGAATACGCATTAATTATACATTTAATGCGCATTAAATGTACATTTAATGCGGGACAAATATGCGCTTTAAATGTGCATGTACAATTCGCATTTAATGCGAATTTTAATGCACATTTAGAGCGCATTATACGTGCATTGGCGCTCCTTGGGGACTTTAATATGACCTCCAAAAAGAAGAATATTATCTCAAATTGATTGATACACGAAATTTATTTGCATTATACATATTATTATAAATTAGCGAGTATACATATTATTATAAATAACTAATAATAAACATTATTGCACACAAAATGTAGTACTTTAAGAGATCATGTGTTAATAATGTAAAAATTAAAATAAAATATTTATTTTTAATGGGAAAGCAACTTAAAAAAACTGCGCGTGCATAACAGAAAATGATTTAAAAAAATAGAAGTAGTTCAAAATAGAAATTCTGAGACATATTATAATAATATAAGTATATCATGTTAATATAAAAATTAACAAATTCTTCTCTAATTATCTCTTTTAACTCTCTTTTAACTATAACGTAAAAGTACCAATGTTTGAATATGTACTTAAAATCTATGATTCTTTGGCTGCGTTCGGGGAGACGCTATTTAGCGCTATGAGCGTGCTCTGTCCTTGTTACTTGCAAAAGTTGAACAAGGACAGAGCACGCTCATAGCGCTAAATAGCATCTCCCCGAACGCAGCCTAAGTGTCCTCTTTAAATCAATTTTCAATCATTTTTGTTTGGGTAACTTTTAAGTGATGAATTAAATCATGATGACGTCATTATGACTGGGTAGCCAGTCACAAGACAGATGTGAACAGAGATCAAATCGACAATCGTTGGAAGAACGCAACCGGTAGTCAAGAACATTAAGGTTAGACTAAATACAAAAATAAGTATTAGACTTTAAATAATTAAATTCAAACCTTAGATCTCGAATCAAACCAAACGACGCTTAGAACTTTGGACGGATATTACCTTAATTGGGATTGAGGAAATACGTCTCCGAAGAACAAAGCAACTGATCTACGAAAAAATAGAATAAATTTGACGATTGCTGTTGGCCTCTGTCCGTCTTAAGATTGTAGACATGTTTTAATTAAGTGACTGGACGTACTCTCCTTCTTCTTATTGTTAATTTTACTTCGATGACTATAATTAATATACAGGGGGGACAATCATTTATATGTTTTACTTTTGGAGAAATGTATATCGGACGATTTACTATTTTAAAAATCTATTTATAATTTATTTATTCAAATTTATAATTTGACAACAAATTTGAAACAAAAATTTGATATAATTTGGAACAAAAAAACTCGTATACATTTAATTAAGTTACATCCCACATAGCACAGGGACGTCCATTGAACGTCCGAAGGACGTCCGATTGGTCCGACATGGATACCCGGGAAAAAATGGAGGAGATCTGACCATGTCTGATTTGATAAAATGAGATACAACGAGATCTGAAATTATAGTAGAGTCAGATCTGATTGGACAAAATTTTATCTCGTCAGATCTGCATGGCCAGATCTGGGGAGCGATCGCGTGCACCGATCGAATTCGAATTCGAGAAGGAATATGCCATCCGATACCACTCTTCGTACATGATCAATCTATGGTCTGAGGGAAACTATCCTATAATAAATAAGCATGAATCATGAAACCTGTAGAGTAGAGACGTATGAGAAGTCGACCGATCGAATTCGATCGTGCACGCGATCGCTCCCCAGATCAGATCCAGCCAGACATGCTAAACTTTAGTCCGATTTCACAAGATCTGACCATTGCTGCTGTTCGATATTGAATCGCAAGTCCAGTCGGATCTCTTCCGATCTCCTGAGATACGCATCAGATCTCACCACCCAA
>NW_011961422.1:0-2334 GCF_000949405.1 Vollenhovia emeryi
TGGCCTCCTCCCGAGGGTCAAGCCCGATATTAAAATCCCCGAAACTGGCGAAAACCTCCATAAAGGTAGTGGGCTCCTCCGCTATCTCGTCGTCACACTCCAGAACCACTGACTCGTACACGTCCCCAGTCGTACGGAGAGGATCGCCGAAATGCATTACGAACGCAGCAAAAAATATAACTTTTTCAACGACTAGCGTAACGCAACTAACGCTCGACTGAAGAAAAGAACCAAACGACAAAACTATCTCCAACTAAAAAGCACCCAGTCAGCGAAATGAGATTAATGTAACGATAGCCGAAATATTATATTACAGAACTCTAACGATATGTGCCTACCTGGCGACGGTCGCAATATCTAACGACGCGCCGCCGTACGAGATAACCACCTTCGCCCAGCAGCCAGGAGTATATTTCGAAAAGGTCGGCAGAATGCATCCCGTCGAAGCTACTTGGAAACTAGTGATAAAAACCGACCTCACCCCGTTCACCACACGTTTAGAACAAATAAAGCGATGCGTCGAACGCACTGAAACAACGTGTGAAACACTGCTCGCACACAGCAGCACATGCAAAAATCTCCACGCCATAATCAGCAAAGGGGAAAAGAGACTACAACAGTTGACCGACAGACTAAAGACAGTGTACAAAACACCGAACAAACGACGCGGACTAATAGACGGAATAGGCGTCATTGCAAAAACGCTATTCGGAACAATGGACGCAGATGACGACAAGCTAATAAATGAATTATCACTGTTACAAGAATCAGACAGAGCGACAAAACACGCCCTACAGTACCAATTAAGAGTAATCAACGCAACAATAGGGCACATCAGCAACCTGGAACAAGTCATCGAAGAAAATGAAAACACCCTAAAAAACTTAATGGAAAAAGTTAAAAGTACACTGGTCACACACAGTCGACGACACGACCTAGACGAACACTGCACCCTGATCAATGCAATTATCAATGATCTAACACGCGACGTGACGGACACATTAGACTATGTAACATGTATTAAGGAAGGAAAACTACACCCTAGGTTAATTCCGATCGAAACCATAATAACGAACCTAAAAGACGCAGCGATAAATTTACCGCAAGGACTATACTTCCCATTTAACCTACGACAGGAAGAATGGTTAGACATAGAAAAAATTACGAAAATTACCGCATATTGCGACGGCGCAACTATATTCACTATCCTACAATTCCCTCTCACCACGACGCCGACATACGAAATACTACACGTCATACCATTACCGGTACACAGTCATGACAACATTTTCGCGTCGATAGAAGTAAACTACGAATGGATAGGAATAGACACCGAAAAACACACCTATGTGACACTTGAAAACTTACACGAATGTATTAAAATAAATTCGGAATACCTGTGCGAACGAAATTATATTGTAAATAGATTATCCACTAGCGCAATCTGCGAAACAGACATGTACATGTATAATAATGATAAGCACTGTAATAAAAAATACACCCTAGCGACCGAAATTATGTGGATTCCGACAAAAAATTCTTGGTTATATTCCACGTCTGGAAACGTACTAATGACAATACAATGCAAAAACTATCAAGAAGCAAAACATACCATTGTTAATACAGGAAAGGTAACGCTAAAAGAAAACTGCAAATTAATTACAGAAAGTAAAATCATCAACTCCAAAAGGGTAACACAGACAAAAACCATAGAGACATATTTGCCAAACACCCAAATTAAATTAATACAAAATGACGTGTTCGAGATTAATTTGAATCTCGTTTATTTCATCCCCGGCGTGATGGCAGCATCAGCCGGGTCAGATCGTGCAGCGCCGCATGAGCGCTGCTCGCGCATGCCCGATCGCGACGCGAGGCGACCGCGCGCCTTCACGTACGTTACCGGCGCTCTTGGTCTCATAGCGACCGTACGTAGTACACGCGTCTTGAAGTGCGGATAATTATCAAGTGCTCTTTTGTGGACTTTCTCATTTTCTCACTTTCTCACTTTCTCATTTTCTCATCGAAGAATAGACTCAGTGCGGACACGCAGTGAACTCTCAGCAGTGCAAATCATCCAGGACATTTTAGATACAGCATCAACGGCAGCTCAAGCTCACCACGCATCGCACGCCGGCGCCGCGTGGACACGGCTCACGGGCATCTACATTCACGAGGCCGACTCTCGATTAATATAATCGACCCGTGCAAGTGACTAAGAGACTAATCATCCCCGTTTAATCATAGACTGCTCAAACTGTAAGCCTTTTATATTTATTAAACAGACCACGGTATTTTACTCGGTAAACCTTCGGAAAACCTACGCATATGAAA
>NW_011961423.1:0-2334 GCF_000949405.1 Vollenhovia emeryi
TTGTTTCTAGTCATTACTATATATTTCATTTAAAGATACACATTAAGTTGCTTAATGATATCATTACGCTACATCATTTATAACATATTATAATTTTATACTATTCCCAGAGTTACGCCTGATATTAATACCCTATGCGTAAAAGGTTTTTTATACCATTCACATATTACATATAACCACATAACTATATATATATATTTTTATACTAATAATTACTTAGGTTGCGTAATACGCCTTATTCAATTAACTATCTATTATATAACCACTAGTCTAAGAACTTATATGTCTTAAAATTATTGGCAGATTGTACCTACGACAAAATTTTGAATCATTATCTCAGAAACGATAAGATTCAGAACCATAGTTATACAACCAAAATTGCGGTACTCATTAAGATAGAGAGAAATTATTATATCAAAATTTCAAAGTTATTATATAAAAAATCAAATTCCAATTAATATCTGAAAAACCATAAGACTTAGAACTATTGTTATAAGGACCAAAATTGTAGGGCTCCTGGAGCCAAAGAGAAGTTGTTGTATCGAAACTTCGAAATTATGTAGATTATAAAAATACTAAATATCTCGAAAGGTATGAGGCTTAGATAAAATCCGCAAAGCTTTAATTTTGCAATTAACTTAGTTAACAAATACTAGAAGGAAATTTTTCTTTTAACCTTATTGGTTCTCGAATTAACAAATAAATTTCAAAAATTCAAGATTAAAAATTATAATAGTATTCAACGGGCCCACATGACGTATATTACATAAAAAATATCTTGGAAATATTAACCGTTATAAAATTACAACAAATTGTTTAAATAATGTAAAACTCAACATAACTAGGGGTATAGAAAAGATCCGAAGCCTCTACGCCTCGTAGTTTTCGAAATAACTAAATTTAAGAATCATTACCACAGACGCGAGTGCGAGAGAGAAGGTATGAGAGAGAGAGAGAGACAGAGCTACCCTCTATGAAACTTCAATAATTTTTATCTAGGAAACGGTACGACATAGCACAATAGTTATAAAACCGAAGTTGTAGCGCTTCTTAAGACAAAGAGAAATTATAATATCAAAATTTCGAAATTATGTAAATTATAAAAAATTAATTTATATCTCGAGTATTACGAGGCTTAGGTGAAATTCAAAAGGCTTTAATTTTTCAATTAGCTTAATTAACAAATATAGTAAGGAAACTTTTCCTCCATTTTCATTGGCTTTCAAATTAACAAATAATTTTTTGAAAATTTAAAATTAAAAATTATAATAGTATTTAATAGACCTAAATAACATACGCTACATAATTAATATCTCAGAAATACCAACCGTTACGAAAATACAATAAATTGTTTATAGGATATAGAATTCAATATAAATAAGGTACTAAAAAAGATCCGAAGCCTCTACGCCTCCTGGTTCTCGAATTAATTAATTTTAAAGAAGACGCTATGAGTAAGAGAAAGAAAGTATAAGAAAGAGAGAGAGAGAGCCATACACTATGAACCTACGTTATGAATAAGAGAGAGAAAGTATAAGTAAGAGAGAGAAAGCTATACACTATGGAACTTTAATAAATTTTTATCTCAAAAACGGTACAACTTAGGACAAAACTCCATAGAACTAAATTATAGAAATTATTAAGATCTAACAAAAGGCTCAATAAGAATTTTTTGTTATTATTGATAAATAGTAAAAATATGTAATATCTCGGAAACTATAAGACGTAAACAAAATTCAAAGTCCTACAAATTTTCAATTTGCTTAACTAACAAATATAGCATCAAAATTTTTCATCGATCTTTCTTGGTTTTCAAAATAGAAAATAAATGTTTAAAATTTAAAAATTAAAAATAACGATAATTTGCAACACATTTAAATAACAATTGCTGCATAAAGAGAATTCCGGAAAATTCAACCATTGCAAAGTTACAATAAACTATTTATATGATATAGAATTCAGTATAATTAAGTGTACTAAAAACACCCGAAGGTCCTACGACTTATAATTCTCGAGATAACTAAAAATTAAGAAACTGCTATTTTTATATTAAAAATTCATCAGGTAACTAAATGTACAAAAAAGATCCGAAGGCTCTACGCCTTATAGTTCGCGAGAAAATTTAAAATTAAGAAACCACCGAATCCGCTAAAATCGGCATTCGAACTTGAGCATTTAACAGGATTTCCACCTACATCAGTATATTACCTTGAGCGCATATGCCTATTACCCTTAGTGCACATGCACTATAAGGAAGGCCTATTGAGTGCTCAAGGCTAACGGACCTATGGTCTCTACCCTGGCGGCGTATAGAATATTACAAAGGAAAAATAT
>NW_011961424.1:0-2335 GCF_000949405.1 Vollenhovia emeryi
CTACACTTTAATGTATAAAATAGAATCGATATAGCGCGAATCATATTTATTATAGATAAGGACAGGAAGTTTATGTTTCGCGCATAATCGCATAATTTGTAAAAACTTATTGAAACAAAATCTTTTAACTATTCTAAGTGTTTGGACATCAGTAGAACACGATTTTTGAGCGCATAATAACACATAATTGAGGACCTTTCGCAGCATAATGTCATTTTCCCGCATATTTCGCATAAAATTGCCAATGTTTGGCAATCTCTCTCTCTCTCTCTCTCTCTCTCTCTCTCTCTCTCTCTCTCTCTCTCTCTCTCTCTATATATATATATATATATATCTATTTATCTATCTATCTATCTCTCTTTTTCTCGGCTTATGAGCGATTACAATGTTGGGATTACTCGACATTTAGGGACAATGTCGAGTAAAATAAATCAGAGTATCGTTATAAGACAGTAACATAAAACTAAAATAAAAGTAGATATTTCCGTATATAACGCGATGGTCGACAACAACACGTAAGTACTACCGTGTCTTGTGACTAACGTAACTAAGGTAGTTACCTAATGAAACTAATGAAATTAACATTTTCACAGGACTGAAGATAAAACTTTGGCCGAGGCAATGGCCAAGGCAGAGCTCTCCGACAAGCAGAACGAGTCCGCGGCGGCGGCCCAAGCCGGCTCTTCTACAGTACCTCCGTTGCCGTTGTCTCCGCCACCGCCACCGCCACCGCCGCCGTCATCGCCGCCGTCATCGCTGCCTCTGTCGCCGTCACTGCCGCAATCGGCGTCATCATCGACAACGATGGTGGTTAAGTCTAAACGTAAGTATAAAATTTGTTGTTGCATGAACTACACGGTCGCGTGCGCGGTTCTAGCCACGCTTTTTTATACTTGACGCGAGACTACCGTGTTTTGTTTCGTACAATCGTACAATACTTATGTTCTTTTTTTTACAGCAAGATGTGCTGGGCGCGGGCGCAAGGAAGGATGGAACAACCGCGGCCGCGGCCGCGGTCGTGGCCGTGGCCGTGGCAGCGGCCGCAGCCGCCCCTACGCCAAATATGGCAATATTTACTTTTATTAAATAAATTTATAATAATCGCGCGATTGATTAATTCTTGCAAATACTCTGTAAACACTGTATAACTTATTTGTGGGACTTAGTTATTTTATTTGGTATCAGTATAAAATCGCACGAGACATTTTTTCGAAGCTATCGGTATTAATCAAATAGACAAACTAAAAGTCTAATCCTGGATGTTTTTAGTTATGAGCTTTTCACAGCTTAACATCGGTTTTTTTTCTTATCATATCGAGTAATAAACGAAGTATCGATGCCGATTGCTAGCTACTATCTTTTGCTCCTATCCCTAAATACTGGAATATGATAGATAAGGACAGGAAGTTTATGTTTCGCGCATAATCGCATAATTTGTAAAAACTTATTGAAACAAAATCTTTTCACTATTGTAAGTGTTTGGACATCAGTAGAACACGATTTTTGAGCGCATAATAACACATAATTGTAGGAGAGATGGTGTGCGGCACGAGAGATGGCGTGTGCGTGCCCGGAGACAGAGAGAGAAAGGGAGAGAGAGTGAGTGAGAAAGAGAGTCAGCGAGCGGTGTGTGTGGGCGCGTGCGAACAGAGAGGTGTGCGAGTGCGTGTAGCATAGCGAGACGAAGCTCGTCCCAGCGAGATCCAGCGGGATGTAGCGAGACATAGAGAATCGAGAGCATCGTGAGTCGTAGCGTATCGTGTGTTCCGTGAGTCGGGATATCGTGAGTTGTAGAGTATTACGCATCGTGAGTCGTAGCGTATCGTGTATTCCGCGAGTCGTAGAGTATTACGCATCGTGAGTCGTACGCATCGTGAGTGTCGTGCGTATCGTGAGTCGTGCGCATCGAGGGCATCGTGAGTATTGAGAACATTGCGAGTATCGAGAGAGCCGTGCGTATCGTGAGTCGTGCGCATCGTGAGAATCGTGCGAGAGAACTGTGTGTGCAGAGCGTGCGTCGCGAACTATATCCGAGCATTGACGATGAACATTGTGACATATGATTGCGACATTAAAACGCTTGAAAACGAGACTGCGTGTGCTTGATCAAAGCCTCTTCAATACGTTCTTCATATCCAGTAATATGGCCCTTCCGAAATAAGAGGAGGGGCCAATCCTACATAATTGAGGACCTTTCGCAGCATAATGTCATTTTCCCGCATATTTCGCATAAAATTGCCAATGTTTGGCAATCTCTCTCTCTCTCTCTCTCTCTCTCTCCCTATATATATATAATATATATATACAGGGTGGGCCATTTTAATTTATACAGTCG
>NW_011961425.1:0-2335 GCF_000949405.1 Vollenhovia emeryi
GGGCCGCTCAAGGATGCTTTGCGAGGTCGCTAATTTTCTACAGACGTAGACGTGCAGGAAGCGGTGCAAAAGTGGCTTTGCGACCAATCGAAAACCTTCTTCTTGGAAGGAATACGCAAGCTTGTGGACCGCTGGACCAAGTGCATTGCCAAGGGAGGAGACTATGTTGAAAAATGATGTATACATTGAACCCCTATTTTTGTGTAAATAAATTGTAGAATGAAAAGTGCAGATAATTTTTGACTCGCCCTCGTATATGTATTAGGAGAACGATTTACTCAGGACTGTGTAGAAAGTTGTTCTCTAATATAAGAAAAATATAAGAAAAAAATTTCCAATTCCAAACGCATTACAATTCAAGCAGAATATAAAGATTTTAAGCGTGTTCCAATATTTACAAGCACTGGAAAACACTAATTATGAACAAGATGATGGTGTTCTGATTTCTCATTTCTCCTTGATAAAGAAACGCTCTTGTAAAACAAATGTAAAACAAATACTTCGAGAGCTGCCTGTAATTCCTTTTGAAGCTGAAATGACAGTCATTCAACTGAGCATTTTAGAAATGAACTCGTATAATATAAGCGGTTATATTTTATCTAGAATCTGCAACATAAATGTCATTTGTAATGATTGTTTAGAATCTGTTGGATCCATAACATATGATCTTACTGTAAAATTTTCCAAATTAGTGCACCTTAGATGTTATAGAACAAACACATTGTTTTATGTGAACAATGAAACTTTTAATTATTTTTGTCAAATGGAAATTATTTTTCGACGTCACATTTCTAATTTACAAAATGTAAACTGTGATTTAATCAATTTTTTTTATGAGTAAGATGACACATTTAAACTGTAACACCCTTAAAAACTGTCACAATATTTCGAATATGATAATGAATCGATTTATTAGATTTAGAATTAAAATAGACTGCCGAAGAAAGTGTTTAAAAAATTCAATATACATATAATAGTTTAACAATGGCAAGACATTTTATTGTAAAATAAAATATATTGTCAAAAACAGTATTATTTTATTATTGTAAGTTTATCTAACAGTATACAATATTATGATTTAAACAATGATAACTAAAAATTGTCAATATTTTGTAATTTATCACTAATTTTACTTCTAATAATTAGCACTTATTTCTCAAATCCAAATTTCACCGCGTTCACAGTACTTGAAGTGGGAATATAGCATTGGTGATTGGTTCCGCCATTTTGCTTCAAAAGCCAATGAAAATTTTGACAATTCTGTCCAGACTCTCTTCTAGGGACTCTAAACTGGAAGGAGCACTCCATTGTTGTCGTGCGATCAAAGCTGTGCGAGAGGGATAGTTAAGTTACGATCATTGAACTATAACCATACTGGAAGGAGCTCCATTGTTGTCGTGCGGTCAGAGTTGTGCGAGAGAGATAGTTGAGTGGGAATGGAGCTATTCTTGTCTAACTAACTACAGCGATCACGTGACTCGATATACTACACAGTCTGAAAACATTTGCTTTCGCAAGCTTTTTTCTCGTATGTACCTAAATATTTGATTAACGAACACTGATCTTTATCATCTTTATCACATGTGTTAAGACAATTTTTTATATAACATTCTCTTCCCATTTTTGATAGATTATACACTTTTTAGTTGTCACCACACGCACTATACGTGTACTAATCTGAACCAATGTTTTCAGCCACGGTAGTTGACGTTAAAAAAATAACACGATCGCAACTTCCCAGCAAACACAAAGTAACAGTTATACAGGGTGTTTCAGGGTAAAGTGTCCTAACTTAAAATATGAACTTAGGACCTCAAAACAAGAAAAAACTTTCCTTTGGAGACATGTCCGTAAACGCTTTGTTTAAGAGATATTGACATCTAAACATTTTTTCATTATAAAATTTTATGAAATTGTTATCGGGTTATAATAAATAATTTAATAGTGTGCTTCAAATACTTTATTATTAAAAAATATGAAAATTTTTACTTAATTATAAATTTTGTTCAAAGTGACGGCCTTGAACATTGAGAAAGGCTTGACATCTGTCTTTGACGGTAGCAGTGGCAGAGCGGCACTGAATACCTGTAATTATTTCACATGCTTGAATAATTCTTCCTTGTAAGGAATTAATGTCATTAATCGGCTTTTCGTAGAATTTTTGTTTAATAGTACCTCAAGCAAAAAAATCCCATGGTCCGTCAAATCCGTCAGACAGATGTCAAGCCTGTCTCAATGTTCAAGGCCGTCACTTTTAACAAAATTTATAATTAAGTAAAAATTTTCATATTTTTTAATAATAAAGTATTTGAAGCACACTATTAAATTATTTATT
>NW_011961426.1:0-2335 GCF_000949405.1 Vollenhovia emeryi
AATACTAGACTCATTATAACTTTATACATACAAAAATATCCCACGTTTGTATATATATAAATAAATTGTAATAATATGGAAACTGATACAATTAATTAATTAAAATCCCCTCCGATTTCCTTCCCGCTAATTTAAGGATTGCACCGGGTCCGTCCCCGGGTAAAGAGATTAAATTCTCTGACCCAAAAGAGGACCCACGGGCGTGTAGGAGCTCGAAGGGCGTCATAGCGAGCTTTGGCTCACTGACCCACTTCGAGCCCTTTAATAGATACGCCCGACTCTCGACGCGCATCTGTTGGAGCGTGCCGAGAGAAAAACAGTGTTCTCTGTGCGGCGTCCTTCCGCATAGTCAGTCCCGATAAAAAGGGACCTGAGATAGTGGACGCCCAGCGGAGAACACGACGTAACAGTGCAATATATTGGTGCAATAGAACTCCACAATCAATAAGATTTTGTTCGCCAATAATGTTAGAGTATAAAAAAGAAACTCCAGAAAATATTAGAGCGACAAATGAGAAAATGAAAGAACAGATTAAAAATTTGCGTCCAATTACATACGAATTTTCCAGTGGCAATAGAAAAATTATAGTCTCCTGTTCCTTCTTTTGTACTCTTATAGATGGAAAAGTTTTAAGTATTTTGACTTGATCTTCTGGATTTGCTAATTGCCCAATATGCCACGCCAAGCCAAATCAGATGAATGTAATTACAAATTTTGGTACTCCTGCATTTGAACCGAAGCCAGACACATTACAATACGGGTTGTCTACACTACATATGTGGATTCGTTTTTTCGAATGTTTATTACATATATCATATCGTATTGAATTAAAGGTTTGGAAAGTTACAGGAGATAAAGCAAAAAATATTATGAAAGAAAGAAAAAGACAAATTCAGGAGCGATTTCGAGAAAAATTTTCAATGTCAGTAGATCAACCAAGATCAGGAGGTGTTGGAACTAGTACTACTGGAAACGTTTCCAGAAGAGCGTTTGGAAAGCCGGAACTGTTAGCTGAGGTATTAGATCTTGACGTAACGTTAGTTCAAAATTTCAGAACAATTTTACTTGTTTTGAACAGTCAACTTCCAGTTGATCCTATTAAATTTCAAAAGTTTTGTTTTGACAGCGCGAAGATTTTTAACGAGAAGTATGGATGGTACAAAATGCCATCAGCTGTTCATAAAACATTTGCTCATGGAGCACAGATTATATTAAACTCTTTGCTTCCTGTAAGCGTCTTCGGAGAAGACGCAGCAGAAAGTCGGAACAAATATTATAGAAATGATAGATTATATCACGCACGAAAAACAAGTAGAGTTGATAATTTGACAGATATGTTTAAACGTGCCTTAGCAAGTTCCGATATTATAATTTCAAGTATTAGCTTACAAAAAAGAATTAATACAAGAAAGCGTAAACATTTTCCACCAGAGGTTATATAGATTTATTAGTTATTAATGATACAGACTTTGACATTAATTTAAAAGATGATGATATTTTAGATGTTACTAGCGACACTGAAGATGCAGACGAGTGCAACTTCGAGCTTGAAAATATAGCATTTCATTTAGACGATCTTGATATAGAAATGGAAGACAAAAATATTGAATAAGTCGTTACTAATTAATAAGTTTTAACAGTCATTTTCAATATCAAGTTTTGATCGACAATTTTATAATATAATTTTGTCGGGCGCCATATTGGATCCGCCATTTTGTATTTATAATTTTTAAGTCATATTCAAAATCAGCGACCTCGAAAACCCCTTAGAAACCCCCCAGGTTTCATCTTTATGCAAAACAAGCAATTTTTAATATTTTCGGGCGCCATATTGGATCCGTCATTTTGTATTTCAAATTTTTAATGTCATATTCGAAATCAGCGACCCCAAAAACCCCAATACACGGACGTTTATCTCATGAAAACAAATCTTTGATATTGTTACATCCGGCTCCGCCGTCCGCACAACACCTCGCGCACTCGCACACTCGCGCACTCGTGTGCTCGCGTACTCGCGTGCGCGCTCGCGTAATTGAAATAGAGCCGTGTGAGGAACGAAAAAGGAGATCTTTATTACACAGAAAGAACGGCCCTCGAACGTCTGCACAAGGCAGGGGCCAAACTCTGAATCTACATTTACAAGCGTGTTGACAACAAAACACCACCGTAACCAGGCAACTTGAACATCATAGAGGGAATTCGCCAAATCGCCAGATACTGGGCGTCCAATATTAGCGGGCGTAACACTGCCCCCCTCCTCTTCAGATTGTCGTCCCGACAATCAGAGGGGGAACAGCCAGATCTTCGACCAGGCGAGAATGGGACTCCTGTCCC
>NW_011961427.1:0-2336 GCF_000949405.1 Vollenhovia emeryi
CACAAATGTTTTTTTAGCGATTAGTTTTTCAGAAAGTAGTAAGAATCGAATTCACTAGTGAGTTTTAATAGGAAAACATTTTTTGGAATATTTTAGTTAATTTTTTTATTGCCATTTGTATTATCACACTATTGGCTATTCTATTGCTTTTCGACGCATTGTTGGTATTGGTTTAAACAATGCCTTGCCTACGCCTTTATACATATTCTTTGAACGTCAATTAGTGCATTATCACTGAAAACAGTTGTATGTCATTGAATTATTCAATCCTTTGAAAAAATATATTTTAGAAGACCTTAAAGTGTTTCTCTATTCAAACATCTCTTTATTTGAAAATGGCATGTAAGAATTTTCATTGCGCGATCATGCATTCCATTGCTACTCAATGAAAATCAACGTAAACCAGTAGTTTTACGTTTTCTTTTTAGACGAATTATGCAGTTTTATAACTTGTATTACATATTACTTAGGAATAAGGAAGCTTCATATTTATTTAAATAATTAATCACATGGTACGTTCTTTGATAAATGAAAGAACATTTATACATTCTCTAATTCGATTTTTGAATTTATATATAAATTTAGTTGAAAAGTTATGCACAACGTTTTAGCTTACCGGCTGGACTTTATTAAAACCAACGTTTAATGTTCTCAGCGTTGTAAAATTGATGTAAAACATAAACGAGAGTATACCTACTTGCTTCTTTTTATTTCCAGGTCCTTCCACCGATTCAATTAACCACGAGAACACTATATAAATGAAACAATATCATGTTTTACCACGTTACAATAAGATATTCGCAAATTTTCCAACATGTGCACTTTTTATAATTAATAATGCATCAATTGTATGCGTATACGTATTGTATACAAAGATTGTGTGACGTGTATATTATATATTCTATGTGTCAGAAATCTAGAAGCTTGAAATTATTATACGATTATTACAGACATTCTTTATGGAGCTTATTTACAAGTAGATACATTTAATAAATGGACGTAACACTATCTACTAGTACGCGAAGACTACCCGATAGCGCGGTTTTACTCCGATCGACCTTAAGTGTATCTTTTTCTTTTTATCTGTATGAACAGAATTTACGTAACATGTCATAAAACATTTAAGATTCTTAACTCTTCTGTTCTACAATTTAAATAAAACATCGCTTTGCGCGTGGGTATATTCCGCTTATTTAATTGTATGTATATATGGATGTAAATATATATTTAACGTATGCAAAGTATGGTTTTTGCTCTTTTACATAGAATTGTAATTTGTGAGATATATTGAAAAAAGAAAAATTGCACATTGAAGACGTCAACATCCTGTTTGTCGCAAAGTAGAACATGCACAAGCTGTAACAGAATTACAAAGTGTGCTCATTAATTGTTATTTAGTATCCTAAATGCGGCCATTTTCGAAATGGTAAATCTTAGAAGGTATCATAAGCACAAAGCAATTTCAACACAATTTCGAAAACAAACTTTGTAAAGCGTCACATTGGAATCATCTTTAAGTCTGTATAATTGTATCCATATTTTGTTTACAAAGCTGTTTATTTCGTAAAAATGGAGCCTTCTCCAGTTTCTTTCAATAAGAAAAAAAATGCAGATCTCTTTTTACAGAAAGTGTGAAATCCTTCTCGCTCTGTGGGAAGAGCTGATTTAAAACGATGTCTGGATTACATAGCAGGTTCACCTTGACCCTATCTTGAAATATGTTATTGCGTATGTTACGTAACATTTAAGATAACTCGCAATTTACATTGCAGATCAAAGGCAGATTGCACTTTATATAACATCATCGGTTATATGTATAACTTCCATAATGCGAAAAAATCGGTCTATAACTAAGAAAACGTCGTTTGCGACGCAGTATAGTAACACATGTAATTATTGAAAATATAAGACGAATCTAATAGCGTCAGATTCGCAATGTTGAGGTCAAGAAACAACATACCGACAATCCACAAGTACTCAATTTGTACCCAGACAGCACACGACGTCCAATGGACGTCCATTTTTTGTTTTATTTAGTCCAAACGTCCATGGACCTAATATGGACGTTTTAAGAACGTACATTATTGGACGTACAAAATACACTGGTCAAAAAAATTAACGCAACAAGAAATTTACATCAAAATTTGGCGAATTTCAAATAAGCGTAACTTCGCAAAAACTGGTCGAATTGAAAAGTTTTTTTTTCATTTTATAGGGCAAAGACTCTGCTTTAAGAAGCTCTTATTGGAATTTGCATTCACTCTTCCCATTTCTCGGAACTTTCTCAAAATCATGATCATGTTTTTTCTCTAAAAAATTGCACTCTTTGACGCACT
>NW_011961428.1:0-2337 GCF_000949405.1 Vollenhovia emeryi
TAAAGAATGAGATGAGAAAAAGGAACAACAAAACTTTATCGCACCTTAGAAGTATATTCTCCCCTTGAACACGGAGTAGATACGATAGTGTCGTCAAACAAATGCAAGTCGATTATGTTGTTTGTTATATCCTTTGTGGTTAGATTAGTAGACACTCAGATCTCAGATCTCTCTTCGTGTCTTCGCGATCCTTAGCATACTTATTGCGTTACTAAACAAGTGCGTTAGTTAAATATCTTACAATCTTGTGACTCGCGAATAAGTGTGTAACTTGAATAGTGCTCTCGGTCATTAGAGGAATCCTCGTTCCGTGAACGTAGAATCAGGTGATGCTATTTTATAATATATTCTGGGATAACAGAATTAGATAAATATTTTACTGTTTCACAGTTTTCTTAATTGTAACTAATAGTCGCTATAGTCGATTACTTCTGTTTATCACAGTCATTTAATATTCTTTGTTCTGCTATATTTCCATCTTGACATGGAAACGCCTGATGCATTAAAGAAAAAAGTAAAGCGAAGCTTTTCAGAGGCTTGGCTTAGCAATGAGCGATGTAAATCTTGGATACAAAAAGTACCTTTAGATGATAGCCTTTTTCACTGTACCGTATGCACTAAAAATTTTTCGTGCGGCCCATTATCAAATATTATGTAACGATAGCACCACTCTTCCCCGGTACTGAATTCCGGACAGGACTCCGGCGGGTATCACTTATTACGCGAATAAATGCGGAACTTAGTCGGACGCGCGGTTCCGACTAACGGTTGGAAGAGTTGGCGTTCTTTCGGTCGGTTTTGACGTGCTGTGTGTCGGTTTAGATAAATCCTCCGTTCCTCTGATTTGCCGAATATGCTCAGCTCCAGGGCCGTCGAGAGAAAAGGAGGAAAAGATCGTACTTACTGGCAGTGAGGTAATCGCTTGGGAGGATCGGAAATAAATCGGACAGGTGTTTTAAAGGCAGAGAACGATAGGAGCGTGTTTTATTCAAGGATTGATACACGGAATCGAGGTAATTACAATGGGTCCGCCCTGTGATCAAAATATAAAAGGAAAGGAATGGATTAGTATTACAATGAGTCCGCCCTGTGATTAAATACAAAGAAAACAGGATATGTTTAGACGGATTGTACTACGGTACAGGAGTACGCGGCCGGATCGGAATACGGAGTACAAAAGATAATGTGGCCGGTCGGATTAATCAGGAGTACAAATCGCTGTTCGGATTTAAGAATACCGGAATCCGATTAGAATTATCCGGAGTTGTAATAAAGGTGTACAGGAAATACACAACAATCTGGATTTTACAGTACGGCACTGAAAGGACGGTATTAGATCGGAATACGGAAAATAATGCGCACTGGAAACGGATAATATATATGATTATTAATGCTACGGATAAAATACGGTATATAACGGATACGGAAAGTTTACTGGCGGCAAACAGGAAGGATGTCTGTATGGAATCCTCCGGTCGGTAAAAGGAGAACAGTGACGGAATTAATTCTACGGAAGCCTACGCGCAAATTAGAATTAATTCCCACCCGAATATTCCCCCCTGAGCTCTACACCGGTCAGGAATCAGGAAAGGATCAGGTCAGGTCAGGTCAGGAACACGCCCGAGCAGCGCCTCGTTATGCGTGTATTTTCCAGTAGTGATTGTACACCGAGGAGCACCCCGTTAGGTGTACGCTACTGCGGAATCACTCCGTCCCCGCGAGACACGGCGGTACCCGTCATCACGGGGGGAACGGAGCCAGGACGGATACAGGAGACCGGCACGGGGAATTCGTAGCATGTGTACGCCGAGGAGCACCCCGTTAGGCGTACGCTACTGAGGGACGGGGCCCACAACGGAGTAGAGCCTCCGCTGTGTGCTCCGGTTCGGTATATAGCCGGAGACAGGAGCACCCATTCAACTCCGACTTACACCTGCAGCGGAGGTACCCGCTGCCCGGTGTCGACGGTCGGAGCACCAAGCGTCGACTGAGATGACTCGCCTGCTCCAGTGGGGCTTTTATACCCCCCGGACGGAGGCGCGCGGGGCGAGGCGGCGGGGGCAGGCGCGACGTTGCCGGCTGCCGTCGACGCGTGGCAACCGCGCGTTATCGATTTTTCGCCGGCTGGCTCTATTGCCTTCTCTCTCGCTCTAGGAATTCGGGTTTTTTCTACCGGCCGCGCCTCCCCGGTCGCCCTCGTTACAATTATAAGACATGCGGAATCCGCGCATCATAAAAAAAATATTGGAGAAAATACATCATCACCTGATAATGATAACGTAGTTTCTAAAGAAAAACCATTACGTCCAAAAGTATTTCAGCCACAATGGTTACAGG
>NW_011961429.1:0-2337 GCF_000949405.1 Vollenhovia emeryi
GGATAAGTATCCATGGGACACCGCTTCTCCCACCCGTTCTGGCCGTAACTCGGCCAAGTGGGCTCTTAGTCAGCGGACGCCCAGCCAGTGGACCCGCCGGAGCCTAAAACGGCACCGACGGCTCCAGGCCGAACGCCCGCCTTAAGCCCCCCCACCACGACAAGGTGGCCCACACGGGGGGGGGGTGATTTAAATAACCTTAAAGTAAACAAATAATTCTGAAAAAATTCATAGATGTTCCTTGACATCTTATTTATCAATTACAACAATAGAAACATAATAAAGATTATTTTGTCATTAAAATTTTTGATTTTGAACAAAGGAAAATGGAAAAAATCGGAGTAAATTTATAAAATTCATAACTTTTGTTAATTAGTTTATAAAAAAATCCTACTATGACTTTTTACTTAAGGGTAGGTACTTCAAGAAAAAAATATAGGAAAGTTCCAGTTTTTAAAAAAGGGTATTTATTTTGAGAGTTGAATATCGCTTATCTTCTAATGGTGGCTTATGGAACCTAATACTGAAAAATATAAGATATGGATGATTGAAATGAAAAACTCTGTAGGTAAGTTGTCAAGTATTGGCATTTATATGAAATTAACATAAAATTACATAATTAATAACATAATGTTACATCATTTGAAATTTTACGAGCATTCTGGACAGCACGCGAGTCGATGATCGTCACAAACCGGTTCTTTGCATTTATAACAGCAGAAGAACGTTTTCCTGTCTGTTTTGGTTAGGCAAAAGTGACACCTATTTCTTTTTCTCTTCTTTCTTCTTCTTTTTCTTTTTCTTTAACCTCTTCTGCACTTCTTAGACTCATTTTCGCACTTATCGACTTCAAACCTTTAAAAACATTTATATTACGAGTTAAGAAACATATTTGTAAAAAAACAACTTTTTTAAAACGGATTTTACATACGTTAGTAGGACTCATGGGTCACTCGTGCCTTTCGGAGATCCGTTCTCGCTGCCAGTCGCAGGTACACTGGTGGATTCCGGCGCGCTGGCGGCAACATTCTATCCCCATCCCAAACTTTTTTTACATACCATTACAAAGTGCCCGGGCCTAACGGTTTTCCCAGGGATTCACATTTTCAAAACACCGAGGACACGAATGACCCATGAGTCCCGTTGCAGGGTTAAATTAACCGAAGAACATTTGTCACAAGTAAACAAACAAACATTTAGTTTGTGTGCTGAAGTCAAGAGTGACTTGAGAAAATTATTTTATAAATTCCGGAAAAAATGGCAAGAATGCAACAGAAATTATGAAAGGTTTTTGCAATAAATGAAACATAGCTGGCAATGGACATTAATTTATGTGACAAACTTAAGAACGTAGAGGCCTCCGAGAAACCATCTACAAGTGGAACCATTTACAAGGAACCATCTACAAAAATGACACGGGGTCCATCTTCTAGTTTTGAAGATTCCAGCGATCGAACTAAACGGAGGCGAACACAAAGCATCCGAGAGCAACACAGCGTCTACGCTACCCAAATACTCTCCGGGCTTCTGGAAAATTGGATGCAGCAAAGGTGGTCCAGGATATTACTGAAGGAAGCCCAACAAAAGCAACGAGGTATACAAAATCAATAAACGATGATTGCGAGAAACAAATGACTAACCACTTCAGCGGTAGACAAAATTTCACTGTGCCCCAGTGGGCAAGAAAAAAAAGTAATCGGATTTTAATGTCAGTTGGTATCTAGAGGTTTTTGGGCCGCTGAATACGAATTTGCGATCAAAATTTCAAAATTCAAAATGGCGGACCCAATATAGCAACCGAAAATAATCACAAAGTCCGAAATCTTTCCGATTGTTAAGAAATCTAGGGGTATCTAGGGGTTTTTTGAGCCGTTGAATACGAATTTGAGATCAAAATTAAAAATGAAAAATGGCAGATAAGTTTTTATCAATAGATAAAATTATTGTATTCATTATTTTTCACCATTTAATTTTTCGTTTAGTTTTCAGCATTTGTGTATTTAGGCACAACGGGGCGTGGCCCCGGGGCCGCCGGAACTTATTTCCGGGTCGGGGCTCGGGGCTGAGATGTTGGTAGGCGTGCCGCTGGGGCCGCTCGGACGTATTCCGAGGCGAGGCCCGGCGGCGCGTGGCCCCCCGGAGCCGCTGGGACGTTTCCCAGGTCGGGGTCCGGGTGGGCGGGAGGAAGAGGAGCCTTTGGTCCTGGCCGCGTAGGTTGGCGAGTGGAGGCTAGTTGCCCCACCGGGTTGGGAGGTCAGGACCGGGGGCTCGACCCGGGGCCGCCGGAACGTATTTCCGGTACGGGCCCGGGGGGGGAAATGCGACGTGTCGCCGGGG
>NW_011961430.1:0-2337 GCF_000949405.1 Vollenhovia emeryi
AAACATGAATAGGACATAAAATGTATATTTCAAAGAGAACTACAACTTTTGTTTAAAACATTTTTCAAAATTTTTAATATTTGTGTCTGAAAATGACATATAATTGGTCGACATAGTTTTTTTAATAACTTTTTAACAAACAACGAGCGACGGCTAAAACCTTCTGAGCGTTACTCAGGAGGGTAACCTTGACAACATATGTCAAGGTCAAGGTCATCGGGGCTGACTCCCCTATAGTGAACATTTACCCAAATTAGTTGTGTAAAGGTAGTGTAAAGGTTGTGTAAAGGTTCTGTAAAGGTTAGTATTCCTAATAATGCAAAAAAATGTTCCATTGTACGTTATTATTAATAATATCCGCTTGAATACAAAAACTATTTTTAATAATGGTTTACTTTTTTTGATTTTGCAATAGATGCTACCAGTGTACATATTTCAACAACATTTGCTTGAATTGGAACAAGCTGATGTAAAAATTAGATCATATATTAATGAACGACGGTTTCTAAGAACTCGAAGTGACATATTTGGACAATATGATCAACATTTTGTAACGAACGTTCCCCCTTTCCGGTTTCCGATTCCGGACCGGACTCCGGCGGATTAATTTATCACGCGGATAAATAAGATACTCGATCAGACGCGCGGTTCTGATCGACGGTTGGAAGAGTTCGCGTTCCGGTTTCGGTGTTTGACGTGCTGTGTGTCGGTTCGAGTGAATCCTCCGTTCCTCCTGTTGCCGAATATGCTCAGCTCTAGGGCCGTCGGGAGGAAAGGAGGCAAAGTAGATCTTAATTCGCAAATAGAGTCAATCGCTTGGAAGGGATCGGAAATAAGTCGTACAAGTTTTTTCGGTATAACAATAGGAAAGGTTTATTCGACGGATATAATACATAGGATCGAGGATATTATAATGGGTCCGCCCTGTGATCAAATACAGAAAGAAAGAAGACGGATTAATAGGTACAATGGGTACGCCCTGTGTCACAATATAAAAGAAAAGGAAGTGTAATTAGTAGGATTAAATTATAAGGTACAGAAGTACACGGTCGGCTCAGAATACTGGATATAAGACAAGAATGCCGGTCGGTTTAATCGGAAGTGAACAGAAACAACGCTGGACTAACGAATACGGAAAGGAACAATATAAATGATTTGGGATCACTAATCTACTCCGAAAAATGCGCAACTGGAACGGTATTTAAGGTAGGACGGTTACGATAGGCCGGTAACACTGGAACGGTCGGAGAGGGCGTTTAATTACGGGAGTCCTCTGTAAGGAAAGAAACGACGGGATTATTTCGACGGAGCTTACGGCTAGATTTAATTAAAGAATAATAGTGTTTCTCCCTCCCGAAAATTCCCCCCTGAGTTTTACACCGGTCGGAGGTCAGGAAAAGAAGGATAGGTTCAGGTCAGGAACACGCCCGAGCAGCGCCTCGTTATGCGTGTTTTTTCAGTAGCATATGTACACCGGGCAGCACCCCGTTTCTGTGTACGCTACTGCGGACGGATATAGGAGACCGGTACGGGATCAGTAGCTTATGTACATCGGGCAGCACCCCGTTCTTGTACACTACTGCGGGACCGGGGCACACGACGGAGCAGCGCCTCCACCTGTCGTGTACCCCGGTATGGTATATCGCCGACGGACAGGAGCACCTGTGAGATCGACGTATACCGCAGCGGAGGTACCCGCTGCCGGGTGTCGTCGCTCGGAGCACCGAGGCAAGACTAGATGATCGCGCTCGCTCCGGAGGGGCTTTTATACCTCCGGAGCATAGGCGCGCGGGTGGAGGCGGCGGGGGTAGGCGCGGCGTTGCCACCTCCGCGTTGTTATGGTAACCGCGACTCTATTGTGTTCTCTCTCGCTCGCGGTATGCGTGGTATGCGTAGAATGCGGGTTTTTTGCCACCGGCGCGTGGTATGCGGGTTTTTCCCCGCTTGCGGCCGCGCCTCCCCGGCTACCCCCGTTACAATTTTATTAATTTATTCCGATTGACGAAGGATATGGTGTATTATATACTTCAGCGACTACTGCCATATACAGGGTGTTTCAGGGTAAAGTGTCCTAACTTAAAATATGAACTTAGGACCTCAAAACAAGAAAAAACTTTCCTCTGGAGACATGTCCGTAAATGCTTTGTTTAAGAGATATTGACATCTAAACATTTTTTCATTATAAAATTTTATGAAATTGTTATCGGGTTATAATAAATAATTTAATAGTGTGTTTCAAATACTTTATTATTAAAAAATATGAAAATTTTTACTTAATTATAAATTTTGTTCAAAGTGACGGCCTTGAACATTGAGACAGGCTTGACATCTGTCTTT
>NW_011961431.1:0-2338 GCF_000949405.1 Vollenhovia emeryi
GAGATGTTACAGAATGTTTCCAATGGAGTTTATTATCGGTTGGGACTTTGCCAAGAGAAGGGTGGATACTAATTTGAGCAAGGAAAGAATTAAGGTTGGCGAATAGTGAGAGGCTAGGGGACTCACCTAAAACAAGCACCCCGATGGTGAGAGGCGGGGGGACTCACCTAAAACAAGCACCCCGATGGTGAGAGGCGAGGGGACTCACCTAAAACAAGCACCCCGATGGTGAGAGACGAGGGGACTCACCTAAACCAAGCACCCCGATGGTGAGAGGCGAGGGGACTCACCTAAAACAAGCACCCCAAAGGGATTATAATTTCCGTCACGTCCACGTCGTTAATCCTGGGTAAAGCTAAGAACGGATAAAAAATTATCGTAGACATCTACGATAATTCGACAAACATGTTTCAGACAAAAGTTACTTTTCTTCAACGTAGCATCATTATGCAATAAAACATGGGGATTTCCCTTGAAGAAAACGGTTTAACCAATTTTCGCCGAATGCAGTGCCATCTATCAGGAATCGAAAAAAAAGGTTTAGACAAAATTTATGTGTTTTTGGACGTAGAATTCGAATCTGCAATAAAAAGTAGGGGTTCCCATTTAAGATTTTAAAGTTGTCCCCCGCCCCACCCACCAGGGGCGGGGGTGGGGGGGGGGGTAAATTTTGGTATCATTCGATAGCTCTTTCAAAAATAGGAAATACGTATTTTTCCGTTTTCCGATCCACCCACAATTTCTCGGGATATTCAACCGTTCCGGGACTTTTAGACCACCCTGTAAATGTACCGTCGTATATGTATGTATATATGTAAAACTTACCTTTTTAAAAAAGGTAAAAAAAAGCACCAAGTCTAAGCTCCAATTCAACCGAATTTATTTTACTCTATCTTTTTTGCAAAAGTATAATCTCTCCAAAAATAACTTTACTGCAAAAGTATCTTCTTTACAAAAATAGTGTCTCCACAAAAATCTTCTGTACAAAAATATCGTCTCTACAAAACTATCTTCTCTACAAAAGTAATGATATCAACAAATTGCGCCAAATAAAACAACGGATATTTATACAAACTAGTTGCTTTAGCATTAGTTTTTGATTAAAAAATGTTATATTTCTTAAAAATCAAACTAAAGATTTTATTGGAAAAAATAATCGAGTTAATAATAAAACACCGATGAAAAGAATAGCAACTGTTTAGAAATTTAGAAACTCTGTATCTGTTCAGGCGAATTAAGGCGTGTGTCTATGACGCTAGTACTTGGTCCAAGTTCTAATTCCGCGAAATATGTAGCCAATCAATGTAGCTGTTCCACAAAAGCTACAAGTTGATTGGCATGCTGCAAGTTCCTACGCATTGTCTGAGCTTCCTCCCCCCGCGCTGGATTCCCGCACACGATGAAAATAGTTAATCGATTTATTTCATCCATCATTCGTTTCTATTGATCAATTTCTTTTATTTCCTTTTCATGCTTTTGTAAACTTTTTAAGATTCCATATCGTTGGTGACTGATTTTAATACACATTGAAATATTATCAAGTAATCGAAGGTCAAGTTAAAAAATGCTAAGTTTTAAGTTCGGAAACTGTTTTGTAATCCTCAAATACAATAAATTATCCGTAAATTAATTACACAGGCACACGAAAAAAAAGGTCTTGTCCACCAGACGAGATAAACATTTCTATACGTTTTTGGGGTCGCTGAATCCGAATCCGGGGTTAGTTTGACTCGGTCAGGTGGCATTTCGTTCCTAACCTCAAAAAAATGATGAAAGTTGGAACATTCATGAAAAACCCCGAAAGCAAAGCGATTATATGTTTTCAGGGTCGCTGAGTCCACATTTGAAGGTCATTTGACTCGGCGAGGTCGCATTCCATTCATAATCTTAAAAAAATGAATTAAAACACTGAAAACTGTTCTCGACATAAATTGTTTGTATTCAGCGCCCGGTACATAGAACTTGTTAGTCATTCTTCGAGCATAGCTATCAGTCTGCAGCACAAAATCCTGCTGCCTTGACAGATACTGTGACGATAACAACTGCCCCGAAAGGGGATGTGTAAAATGATTCGTTCTCAGATTTGTTGAGGTAACGAAGCCAGCGAAGGCGCGCTGCCTTGCAGGTGGCGTGAGGGTGTGAGAATGAAGCCGTAGTGTGTCCGACGACGAGTTGACATAGTCCTCGTCAAAGTCGGAAAGCTGTCGTACTTAGGCCTAGGGAGGTATGAGAGTTATCACCCCTAGGACGGTAGACTCACCTGCGGTCGGACCAGGATCCCTCACGCGCGGGTTTTTCTCAACACATATGGCACCTTCAAACAAAAAATTTCTACGAG
>NW_011961432.1:0-2338 GCF_000949405.1 Vollenhovia emeryi
CGTCTTCCCCGCCCCCGACGTCGAGGCCCGGGACGTGCCAGCCGCGCCCGGCGTGACGACGTGCCAGGTCCTCTTTTCCGGGGACGGGGGATCCGCCGTTTTCCCGGGTGGAGGAGGATCCTCCGGTAGCCCGGTGTTGTCCACCTCCATCATCTGCTCCCCCCTTGCCCCCTCCTCCGGCGGGGCGGCGTGCCGTTCCATCGGCGGGGTCGCGGGGGGGGGGGGGCGGCATCACCTTCCGGTCCCACGCCTCCTTGTCCCTCATGAGGTCGGCGACCTGAGCCCTGAGGGAGGCCAACTCCTCCCTCATCTGCTCTGTCTCGCCCGCCTCCCCGCTCAGCCTCGTAGACAAGGCGCCCACGGCGACCCTTGTGTACAGGGCCCCGTCCCTTATCAAGCCAGCAAGGGTACTTTTAGGTTCTTGCTGGCCGAGACCGCCCCGTCGATCCTGCTGCTGAAATTCAGCACCTCAGCAACCAGGTCGCGGGTGTGGAGTTGGGGGATTTGCTCCTCCAGCTCCCTCACCTTTTTCCGCCACTCGGCCATGGTCCTGCTGAGGTCCCTCTTGGCCTTCTTGCGTTCGGCCATCAGAACGCCCTTTCCCGTCGTGGGCGGCCTGCCTCGAGCGTCCTTCCTCTCGGGGGAGGGGTTCTCCTCCTCCTCGCTGGAGCAGCCTTGGGAGCGCGCGTGCTTCGCGTCCTTCCCCCTTCGGCTGCTCCTGCTCCTCTTGGTGGTCCCCGATTTGGACAAGTGGGATTTAATACTGACGTCGGAGCCACTGTCCTCCTCGGGGTCCACCACGCGAGCAGAGTCGTCGGGGTCGTCGACGACTTCACTACTTACGACCGAAGTCGTCTCCCCCTCCTCGTCGTTTGTGCTCGACGGGGTGGGAGAGCCTCCGGTCCTCCTCGGGGAGGGGGAGCCCTTGGTCCTCGTGCGGATCTTAGCACCAAGGCCCGTCAGGTCCCCCTCCTCCTCCACGACGTCTTCTTGTCCGTAAGGATTGGACATTGTACGCCGCGAGTCCCTTTTGTGCCGCTGCCGGACCAAATAGCTCTTGGGGCCGGCCTTGTGGCCCCGCAGCTTCTTCGCATCAAGGCGTACCACCTCCACGGCCGCGACCTTGGGACCGGATGGCACCCCTGACGGTCCAGGCTGTTGGTCGCCTGTCCCGCCACCCTGCGCTCCCTGCGCGACCGCCGCAGACGTCTGCGGTTGCGCGCCCGCCCCCTCCTCCTCTCCCTCCTGCGCATCCTTAAAAAAAGAGGTTTGTCTGTGTGAGCCATTTCTAGTTCATCCCCATTCCGTGCGAGGCTCCGCCGACCGGGGTATACCCCCACCGGGCCACGACCGACCGCGAGACATGACCACGGACGCCGGCCGCAGCCCGGGCCCCCGAGTTCCCCCGGGGGAGTCGGCATATGCCACAGGACGGGGGGATACCGCACCTCGCCACTGGGCTCCAGCCCCCTACTCGCCCCCACGCTCAGTGCGTGGGGGTTTTCAGGGGTTCCGCGCCTCCGACCTCGCGGACACCTCGCACGTGCTTGCCACAGCAGGGGGGGCCCACGGACGGACGAAAATGTCGGGGGAAGCCCTCCCCCTTCACCCCGCCCGCCGCGGCGACCAGCGTTGGCACTTCTACCGCCAGGGGGTAGTCCGCGCTAGGAAACGTGGGCTATCGTGCGGGCCCCCCGGCACGGGGCGCGACAGGGGTCGTGACTCCCCTGAGGCACCCCTCGTCCGAGCAGACTGCCGGGTCCGGGACACTGCCCGGGACAACGACGGTCCCCCGCCAGCGACCCTCCGGATCCCGACCTGGGAAACGTCCCAGCGGCTCCGGAGGGCCCCGTGCCGCCGAGCCCCGCCTCGGAATACGTCCGAGCGGCCCCGACGACACGTCCCATCGCCCCCGAGCCCCGACCCGGAAATACGTTCCGGCGGCCCCGGGGCCACGCCTCGTTGTGCCTACCCATGCGTACACGGTACGCCCTGGTGATTTAACACCTTTTCCAACCCAAAGGCACAACGAGGCCTTCCGCTCAAAAGTATGGGTCCACGATGCCCTTCCGGACAGAATGACCATGGGACATCGCTTCCCCATCCTGCTCGGCCGATGTTCGGCCAGGCCATACACTGGCCAGACTCGCAGAAGGGCCACCGGGTCCATGTGCCAACCCCACCTCCTCGTGGTGTGAGTCGGTAACACAGGAGTACCCCTCCTGTGGCTGACGGGGCTCTGGCTTCGCGCAGGGTGCACGCACCGGTGTGTATACCTGGATACCCAGACGGGAAGGATCGGGTCCCGCCGCTTGGTGCTGCGGTCACGGCCGAAGAA
>NW_011961433.1:0-2338 GCF_000949405.1 Vollenhovia emeryi
TATATAACTTTTCTTCTCAGTTTAACCCAATCTACTATGATCTTTGGGGTCGTCCATATCGAATCTGACACCCTGTATACATATTATATAGATTATAAAATTTTTATTTTATGTTCGATATTATTATACTTTATATAACATTGTGATATTAAATGTAAGATTTAAAGAAGCAATGATATTAATTTGTCACAAATGTATTAGTTCACAGAAAAGTATGCATTAAGTTCCGTTCATTTTCATTTTTTTATTTTCAATATTGTTATACTTTAATATAGTATTGTGATATTATATTGTAAGAATTTAAATGTATGATTTGCCAAAATAATGTGATAATAATCTATCATTTTATAAGCGTTTTAGTTTAAAAAAAGATTTATTGTCATACTGAAGACTTTTATGTTTGTATGTTATATGTTATTAAATAAAAAATGGCGTGTTCTCATATATTGGTAAATAAAAAAATGTATTTAATAAAATTCACATTAGTATAACATTCTATTATAGGTCCATAAACAAAATGAAAATTTTAATCAAAATTTAAATCAAATCAAGCGCTATGCGATCACGTTTCAACTGTCCTAACATTCTTATTCTATTATTACTATAAATACACTGCTGAATTGGAAATGGAAGTTCTTCATATTCATAATAGTCGATCGTATCATTTTCGTCTATGCATAAATTATGTAATACGCAGCAAGATATAATAAATTTGGACATTGACATTACGGACCACATATCAAGTCTTGTCAATTGTCGGAATCTGCACTTTAATAATCCAAACGCGTTTTCAATTTTAACTCGCGCACTACAAAAAAGATTATTAAAATTTGCTTGCACTGGTGTTAATTTCCCATTATATGGGGTCAAAAGATTTATAGATATTGGATAGGCTGCATCGCCATTAATGTAATGAAAATCACCCATTGCAGACACTTTTTCTTTAACAAAAGATATATCATACACACGAGCATCATGTAGTTTACTAGAGACTCCAGTAAAGCAATCTATAAATCTTTTTTTTGCATCACATATGCCTTGTAAAGTAAGTGCAGTTTCGTCATGTCTATTTACATATGTATGACGAATTTTTTTCGCAGGTGTTCTAATCGGAATATATGTACCATCTATACATCCAACAATTCCATCAATCCCGCATATATTTCGAAATTCTTGAGCTTTTTCTTGACGTTCTTGTTCCGTTGCAGGAAATCGGATTATTGTTGGAGCCAAATCTACTAAGAAATCTGTAACTCTTCTGATAATAAGGTGCACTGTAGCGATTTGCATGTCAAAACGTTCTGCTACACTTCTTATTACAGTTTTATTTGCAGCAAACCTGTATGTGTTAAAAAACATATATTTCTCGACAAGTAATATTTAATAAAACGGTTTCATATATTTGTAAATGAGTGATTTAAAAAATGATGTACCATAAGAAAGCCAAAACATGTTCTTTTTTCTTTTTTCTCCCTCGAAAGCCTTTAGGATAATATTTGCTCTGTTCGAACAAATTAATAATATGCTCACAAGTTCTTCTTAAAAGTCTAAAATGTTTCTGAAACTAATAGCGTTTACATTTTCGTTTTCTGATTCGACCAGACTCCGAGTCAGAAAAGTTTGATCAAAAGTAAGATTTTTGCAGAAATTGTGGTTCAAATCTTGCTTTTGATCAAATTTTTATAACTCGGGGTCGGGTCGAGTCAGAAAATCGAAAACGCTATATAAGAGATCATAAGATAAAAAATAAGCTAACACATTGGATTTAATAAATATTTTTATTAAATATTATATTTACCTCTTCATCAGTATATTGATCAACGACATTTCTAATATAACGTTTCACTCGCGGTATTCTCTTTTTCTGCACTAGGCATGTATATTGTAATTCTTCATTAGAACTATCTGACGAAGAAAGTAAAAAGTCATGTGCAATGACCAATTTTTCCACATTTTTATTACAATTATTTTCTTGCGTAGTGCTTGCTGGCATTGTGCTCTCTGGAATAACATTGCTTCATCGTTATCTCAAATGCAATATTTCTATTGTTCAAAGTTTTTTTCATAGCAATGCGCACACAAACCACTTACCACTTTCAACTGTTGATGATGATTCACTACAGCACGGATTTGTTGTCCGTAGAAATTTTAATGTGGTATTTCCTGAGGAAAGAAATGATTTTATATTTTTGATGCTACAGCAGTGGAAATTCATTGGCGATAAAGCATATTATTAATTTTACAATATTTTAAATAAAATGTTTACCGTCGTTATCCACATATTCATATAGAATAGGGTTGTAACGAAAGTGGTTATAACGAAAGCGAATGCGAAAGC
>NW_011961434.1:0-2338 GCF_000949405.1 Vollenhovia emeryi
GGATCTAAATTGTTACCGGACGGGAAAAATCAAACCTTAAAAGGAATTAATAATGCACCGATCCGTATGTGCGGGAAGGTATATGACCAAATATGTTTCGATCAGTCAGCGAATCGGTGGTTTGACGTAGTTTTGCTCGTGGTAGAAGACGGAACAATAGCGTTTGATATGCTATTAGGCCGAAATTTCTTTTTGACATCCAAGATTAAACTGGTTTATCAAAACGGGGAATTTAATTTCGAATATCCACCACGCGAGGAAATGGCCCTGGATTTTATTTACGCGATAGAAGTGGAAAGCGAAGGCGAGCAGTATGATAAAATCTCGGTAGACGGGGAGCTTGATTACGGGACTCGAAAACGCGTCAAAAATCTGTTTCGCGAAATTGACGGATTACAAATAGAGCCAGTTAGAGATGACCACAAAATACGGGTTCATGTAAAAGACGCGTCGTTTTTTCGGTACGCGCCAAGAAGAATGTCCATGATGGAGAAAAAAGAGCTAAAAGAAATTACCGACGATCTATTGAAGCGAGGCATAATAAAACCGAGTATCTCGCCGTATTGCTCGCGTGTCGTTCTTGTTCCGAAAAACGACGGAACCAAGCGTATGTGCGTAGACTTAAGACCGCTAAACCGGAGAATTTTTCCCCAAAAATATCCGTTCCCACTCATTGAAGATCAATTAGATCAATTAAACGGCAAGCGATACTATACAAAATTGGATCTTCGTGACGGATACCATCAGATAGATATTCACCCAGACGATACCAAATTTTTCGCGTTTGCTACTCCTTACGGGCAATTTGAGTATGTAAGGATGCCTTTTGGATATTCGGAAGCGGGCGCGGAATTCCAGAAACGATTAATATATGTTTTTCGGGAATTATTACAAGAGAATAAAATTATATTATACATAGATGATATTTTAGTGGCAACAAAAACTATTGACGAAAACATAGTAATTTTGCGAGAAGTGCTAGTGATACTTAAAAAATACGGATTAAAATTAAATTTGGCAAAATGCTCATTTATAAAAAGAGAGATCGAATTTTTGGGCTACTTGGTGTCTGCTGGTGGTATTACGATAAACAAAAAGCACACCAAAGCAATATCCGATTTCGAATACCCAAAAAATGTAAAACAGCTCCAAGGATTTTTGGGACTTACCAATTATTTTCGAAGATTCATTAAAGATTACGCATCAAAGGCGAAGCCATTGCACGAATTAACGAAAAAAGATACTGCGTTCGTTTTTGGAAAAGATCAGGAGCAAGCGTTTAATTTGTTAAAATCAGAATTAACGTCCTACCCGGTATTGCGCATTTACAATCCATTGGCTGAAACGGAGTTACACACCGACGCGAGTAACCAGGGTTTCGGAGCTATACTGCTCCAAAAACAGGAGTCGGGCAGTATGGGCCCGATTGCGTATTTCAGTAAGGCGACTAATGATACAGAGAAAAGATATCATAGTTTCGAGTTAGAGACGTTAGCGATCGCGAAGGCATTGGAGCGTTTTCATGTCTATTTACACGGGATACCGTTTCGTATAATCACGGATTGCAATGCATTGGCGTTAGCAGTGAAGAAAATAAATATAAATCCACGTATTGCACGGTGGACCCTTGCGTTTCAAGATTATCGGTTTGAATTAATACACCGGGCGGCAGAGAAAATGAATCACGTAGATTTTTTAAGTCGTAACTTCGTAACAATTAACGCAATCACAGCGGAAGACGAAGTAATGTATAAACAATTAACCGACCCAAAACTTCGAGAAATAGCCGACCGAGTCGAATTAAAAGGTGATAAACGATTCCTATTGATCGAAGGGTTATTATTTAAGAAGAATAAAGATAAAGAATTGTTTGTGGTACCGGAAAATATGGTAAATAATATAATCCGTTTGTATCACGACGAGATAGGGCATGTAGGTATAGAGAAAACGGTACACGGTATCATGGATCATTACTGGTTTCCAAATTTGAAAATTAAAGTTCGGCAATACATAGAGAATTGTGTAAAATGTCTTTCCTACTCCATTCCGGCGGGGAAAATGGAGGGAGAAATGCAAATAATCGAAAAAGGTAAAATGCCTTTTGAAACAATACATATCGATCATTATGGTCCATTAGAACGAACAAGAAATAAGTCAAAGTATATCCTGGTAATAGTAGATGGGTTTACTAAATTCGTATGGCTTTTCCCGACGAAATCGACCGGAACCGCTGAGGTAATAAAATGGTTATTGGTGGTGTTTGGATTACTCGGGGATCCCAAACGAATTATTAGCGATCGTGGAACGGCCTTTACATCACACGACTTTACAAATTTCG
>NW_011961435.1:0-2338 GCF_000949405.1 Vollenhovia emeryi
CCGCGGCCCTCGCCTGCGGGGACTGAGAGAGCCCCGAAGGTATCTCGCGGGCGTTAGTGCGCGAACCCGAGGGAAGTCTTTCCCCTCGGTGGGCAGACCGGAGGAGGAGGGATCCTTAGCGCCATCGCTCTGGGTCCTGAATCTAAAGGAAGGAACCCCGAGGCAGGCCCACGAGGCGGCTCGCGGGGTGGACAGTGTCACCCGCCTAGGGTGGCACCGAATCGGAACCCGGGGCTGCTGGAGGTTCGCTGGTTGGTCACGGCCAACACGCGATACCTCTGGGTCTGCTCTCACGGGAGCGCGGTGGCTGGGGGGAGGTCGGCCCTGGCAGTCAGTTATGAACCTCTGGCGCGCCGTGTCTCCCGAATAGGGACTTAGCTTCTCCCTGTACGGGGAATCGGGTAGCGACTCTCCTGGCGCATAGCGACAGGCGGGTCAACCGGAGGTATGCCTCCCTCCGTAAAATTCGGAGGCACAGCTCGCGACGGGTAGGTAGGCGGGTAGGAGGGAGCGCTGGGCGAAGGGACCAAGTCCTGGAACCCCCGCCTCCAAACAGGCTGCTGTCTCGCCTGTATAAGAATCGGAGGCAGCGCGCGAATTCCGGGAGGGGCGATGCATGACTGAGTGCAATAGGTCTGATGTCATGCGATCGTCAAACAGGGGTCTGCCTTCCCCCTCGTATAAAAACTCGGAGGCAGGGAAACGGGTAGGATACAGGGGTCACCCTCCCCCTCGTATAAAAACTCGGAGGATGCCGCGATAGTTAGATCGAACTAGGTAGGGCGCGAATGCGGGGGCCACCTTTACCTTGAAAATCGGAAGGTCGGGTAGGAATACAGGGGTCCGCCTTCTCCCTCGTATAAAAACTCGGAGGCGGGGACACGGGTAGGGGAGGTGGATCGGAGCGGGCCGCGAAGTCACGATGCCACACACCTACCAACAGGAGTCTGTCTTGCTCCTCGTATAAAAACTCGCAGACAGGGACATGAGTAGGGGCGGTGGATCGGCGACCGGTTCTCACTGGGGCGCCACACACCGCCAACAGGGGATGTCACCCCTTGGTACAAAAACCGGTGGCCGGAATGACGGGTAGGAGGAGATGGGAGCGGAGGGGTATCTGCGCCCTGAAGCCCCACATCTCCGAACAGGAGGCCACCTTCCTCCTGTATAAATATTCGGAGGGTTGGACCCGGGCCGGGGGACGGTATCCTCAGATTTTAACGGAGGACCACCTCCTGGCAAAAATGGCGTGGCTGGACGGTGGAAGGGTACGACCCTGGGTGGACGGTTCTCCTGGGAAGGAGATCACGGCGGGTGTTGCCCACGCACCTACCGCGCCGGGAGGACTCGCTCTACCACTCGCCTGGGGAGGGACCCCTCATGCCCTCGATGCCTGGCCGGGGAGGTCGGCGCGGGGGCGGGGAGTCTGCTCAGTGGTACGACCCGACCGCCAACACTGGCGTCCGCCTAGTGAGAGTCCACCTCATCTCACTATAATATAACAGAACGGAGGATGGCTTTCATAAGGAAGCGATGTAGGTCGCAAAGTGACTTTGGTCACTGGGTTGCTGGGCGAGCAGCGACGATCAAGAGGGGGCTGCTGCGGCGGCCAATTTTGAGGGTGGCATGCCCGGCATTCTGCCGGGGTAGACACTATCGATCTCTCCTGAGATGCACCCCCCCGTGTGGGCCACCTTGTCGTGGTGGGGGGGCTTAAGGCGGGCGTTCGGCCTGGAGCCGCTGTGTGCCGTTTCAGGCTCCGGCGGTTCCTTGGGCTGGGCGTCCGCCGACTAAGAGCCCACTTGGCCAGTGTTTGGCCAGGCCGATCATCGGCCGGGGGTGTGGGGAAGCGATGTCCCATGGACAGTTGTCCGGAAGGGCATCGTGGACCCACACCGGGTCCCTGGAATCATAAGTTCATGGTTCCGGGGACGACTCCCGGTGCCCGCGAGCAATCGCTCTTACGGGCACCGGGGGTCGAGTCCCCTTCACCGGGTCCCACGGGTGTTCCCGGGGGAGCTCGGGGGGACGGGAGGGGCGGATTTTTCGGTCTCCCCACGTTGGGGGGGGCCGGAAAGCCGTTCTGCTCGGGTAGACGGGCTGACGGGGCCGCTCGGACGTATTCCGAGGCAGGGCTCGTCAGCCTGGGGCCCTTGGAGCCGCTGGGACGTTTCCCAGGCGGGGTCCAGGACTGTGGAGGAAGGATGGCCACCGGTGTCCGCGGGCTATGGCTCTTACGGGCACCGGGGTCGGAGGGAGTCCCATTGTCCGGTTGCCGTGGGGATCTCCCCCGGTGGACTCGGCCGGGACTGGGGGGACGGTTCCGAGACTTTCCCCA
>NW_011961436.1:0-2339 GCF_000949405.1 Vollenhovia emeryi
GGGTGAACTCGGGGGCCCGGGCCGCGGCCGACGTCCGTGGTCATGTCTCGCGGTCGGTCGTGGCCCGGTGGGGGTATACCCCGGTTGGCGGAGCCCTGCACGGAGTGAGAATTGATTCTCTTATGGCGAACAATAAAAACTCTTTTTTTTTAAAACCCAGTGAGAAGGATGGGGAGGGAGAAGGCACGCAGCCGCGTACACCAGCGGCGGGCGTGAAAGGAGGGATGCAGGATGGCGAGACGGCCCACGACCAACCCGGGTCGTCTGGGCTGCCTGGCCCCACGGTTACGAACGTGGAGGAGGTGTTCCTCGATATTGGCGGGCTTGGGGCCGGGAAAAGAAAACCTGGCCCCCAAGTCCTCCAAGGTCAAGGAGAGGAGGAAGGACACGCGGCGGGTCAAGTCGGACCCCCAGGTCCACGACGATCCAGGGGACACGGAGGAGGACTCGACGGCCCTTGCGAGTCGAATCAGCAAGAGGTCCAGAGGGTCCCCCTCCCCGAAGAACACCGAGGGGGAGGAGACCGCGCGAAGCGAGGCCGATTCGGAGGCCTTCGTGACCGATGGTGCGGCCAGCAACGTGGACCCCGAGGGGGACGGTGGCTCCGACGGGAGCGCTGAGTCCCACTACTCGTCCCGCTCGGGGGCCACGAAGAGAAGCCGGAGCGGCGGGAGGGGGAAGGGCGCGAAAGTGGCGCGCCCCCTCGATAGCTCCAGTGGGGAGGAGGAGGACTACCTCCGATACCTCCCCAAAAAGAAGGATGGCAGGGGCAGGCCCCTTAAGACCGGGGAGGGCTGCGCGATCGAGGCCCAGAAAAAGGCTGCCAAAAAAATTAAGGAGCTGGAGGCCCAGCACCTCGAGCTGGAGCGAATAGTGCAGGGGGACTACGACCCCCTGCAATACGAGGGTACCCCGCGGAAGAAGAAGGAGAGGGAGCTGGAAGAACAGCTCCCCCTGCTCCCCACCCGGGACATCGTGGCCACGGCGGTCGAGCAGCTTAGCAAGCTCGACCACGCGGCCAAGACAAGTAGGAACCTGAGGGGCGGCGCCGCCGGGATTATCCGGGACGGCACCCTTTATGACAAGCTTGCCGTGGACGCGTTGTCCACGCGGCTGGGGGGCAGGAAGGACGACGTGGAGGAGGCGCTGAGGGAAGAGCTGACGGCCCTCAAGGCGCAGGTGGCGGTTCTCCTGAGGGAGAAAGAGGAGAGAGATCGGGGGGCGATGCCGCCGCCCCCCAATCCGCCTCGAAGCGAAGGAGGCACCACCCCCTCGGGGGTGAATGCCCCGGGGGAGGGGGGATGGAGGTGGACGTTGAAGGTCTGCCACTTGACCCCCCTCCCCCCGGGGAGGTAGCTGACGACCCCCCTCCCCGGAGAAAAAGACCTGGGAGGTGGCCACGCCGCAGGCGGGCACCCCCAGGTCCCAAAACCGGGGAGGGAACGGTCACGCTCGAGAGGGAAGGGGAGATCTGCCTCCAGGAAGGGGACCGGTCCCCTCCCCCAGAACCAGGTGGGGAATCCCTCTCCGCTGCCCCAAACCCCGAGGAAAACGGGAGGCCCCCAGCCGGTGAAGGCGGGGGAACTCACCGGGGAGGCAGTGGAGGGGATGATTCGCAGGGCGGTGGATCGGTCCCAGAGGGAGATCCTCCAGCGGATGGAAGAGATGCTCCGGACCATCGTCGGCGGCGGGGCCCGTATTAGCGGTCCCCTCCAACCCTCGAGAGGGGAGGAGGGGTGCCGCGGGGGACCGCCCGGTTCCCGGGGCCGATCGAGGGTCCGGAGCGAGGAGGACAGATCCTCCTCTAGGGGAGACAGCGAAGGCTGCAGGGGGGGCCGCGAAGAAGAAGAAGAAGAAGAAGAAGGCCCCCCCTATGCAGCAAACGCAGCAAGCGGAGGTGGCGGCTCCCTCGAGTCAGGGGACCGCCAAGCCCCTCCAGCCCGTCGCGGGCGTTGACACGTTCGCGACGGTGCTGGGGAGGAGGGCAAAGGCCGCTCAAAAAAAGGCGGCCAGGGCTGCCTCCGGAGCGGTGGCCCCCGGTCCCCAGGCGAAGGGGCAGACCGGGGGGGCTCCGAGGAAGGCCCCCAGACGGAGGGTCCCGCGAACGTCGGCCGTCGTACTCACGCGAGCCGACGGCGACTATCGCGGGGCCCTGGCTGCCTTAAGGGGCAGCATTGACCTCGGGGAGCTCGGCATCGGTGACCGGGTCGGTATCAGAACCGGGGCCACCGGTGCCCGAGTTATCGAGGTGTTCGGGGAGGGCCACGCCGAGAAGGCCGATCTGCTCGCTGAGCGGATCAGGCGGGTCCTCCCCGACGAGGAGATAACGCGGCTCAACA
>NW_011961437.1:0-2339 GCF_000949405.1 Vollenhovia emeryi
TGTCGACTCTATATTTCATTACACTTTTTGTTTCTAATTCTTTCACAACAGCTTGTCTAACAGGATTTCTTAAATATCGTTTTCCACAGCGTCCTTCTTTTTCTCCTTCAATAAATTTACATTTTATTTCCGTAATTAGTTCTTTCGTATTATTAATATTACATTTAATTAGTGAGCCACATTTGCATGAACCATACGCGTATCCCAATTCTCCATTGTTTATTAATTTGTGTCGCTTAAAGTTAAAACCACATGACAGTTTCATACTTTCCCAAATCTTCTCGGTAAATACTTGCTGCCACGTACCAGGTTGCAATACTGTATATTGGCGCGTTGAAGGAGGTCGACCTTTCTCATTCCGCCTGTAAGTTTTCGAAACTATCATTGATGTAAAATCGTCCTTTGGTAACGTTATGGTAAACGTTAACACGCCGTCGTTATCGTTGGAGATTTCGTTCAACGTTGACTCGCCCATGGATTCCTGTACGATAGTTGACGTTAAATTGGATGCGTCCAAAATCTCAGGCTGAATAATGCGATGTTCGTGCGAGGGAGAGACAAGTGGCCGATTATTTAACCTGTCTCTTATTTGATACCTATTACAGGTAACAAATGTATATAAGGAGAACGCTGTAATCTGATTCTCTAAATCTTTTGCGATTGTAACCCAGATTTCATCGCATTTCGATACGATTTTGTCACCTCGAATGATCGTTTCTTTATACTTCATCACTGCATCGATCACTCTATCTTTGTCAACGCTTGCTGGTCTTCCGCGTGCCATCTTCCAAAATATTGTAGCACGAGCCCAAAGTAAACCAACGTCACACGCGTAACTGGGCGAATATATACGTCACTAGGCTATATGTCACGAATGTACGTATACAAATTGAGTATACAACACGAATATACGTATAACGAATACACGTATACAACACGAATATACGTATAACGAATACACGTATACACTATGAATATTGCTTCACACTGTACGCGTTCGCGAAAAGCTGCGATGCTTTCACCACGATACTCGAGAAGCAATGGATCAAAATCGGGTGATCGCTAACTACGATAGCGCCCACTCGCGAGATACATAGACATAGACAAAAGATAGACTGCTTATGAGACAGTGGTATCCTAGGTGGGGGCATTCTCCTGAGGAAAAAGGAAAACATGAATTTCTTTGGGTATCTGTCTTCCTCTAGTGCAGGGACCAGTTTTCACCGCCCGTTTGCCCGTTTGACGCATAGACATATATATGTCTATGGTTTGACGTCGCGCTTTAGAAGTATAGTTCCGAATATGATTGTAGACGTGGTGGGGCGATGATTGGAGTGGGGGCATGCCCGCCGGCTGGGCCCCCGCGGACGCTCGCGGACGCTCGCGGGCGCCCGTTGCCCGCGGGAAGCATTTTGCTCACCCCTGCTCTAGTGCACGTGATCTGAAGGTGATCACGTGATCACGAACACTAGAAGAAGATAGATACCCAAATAAATTGGTGTTGTCCTTTTCCCTCAGGAGGACATCCCCTACTACCTCATAAGCAGTCTATCTTATATGTCTATGGCGAGACACGGAAGCGACGGCCCGTCATAACAAACTGAAGTGCACGCAAGGTCGCCGAAACGCGGAAAACCGATCCATCGACGTATGCCGATAGCGCGACGAATCTTCTTCTTCTTCTAGTTTATTGGCTCCCGACTCACTCACTCAGCCGATACGGCCACGACGAACCAATATATAAGCAACAAATTCGATCTTTGGAATTTTTTCTAAGAATATTGTCCAAGGAGTGCAGTGGCACAAAAAACTTGCGAGCAACAAATTCTTTCACTTATATATTAATTATCAAAGTCAGGCTACTAGGTGCCCCGAGCGCGTAGCTATACCGCTCGATATTTGCAACTTGGAACGAGCAACAAATTCGAACTTTGTACTTTTTTGAAAGAATATTGTCCGAGGAGTGCAGTGGCACAAAAAACTTGCGAGCAACAAATTCTTTCACTCATATATTAATTATCAAAGTCAGGCTTCCAGGTGCCCCGAGCGCGTAGCTATACCGCTCGATATTTGCAACTCGGAACGAGCAACAAATTCGATCTCTGGAATTTTTTGAAAGAATATTGTCCGAGGAGTGCAATGGCACAAAAAACTTGCGAGCAACAAATTCTTTCACCCATATATTAATTATCAAAGTCAGGCTTCTAGGTGCCCCGAGCGCGTAGCTATACCGCTCGATATTTGCAACTTGTAACGAGCAACAAATTCGATCTCTGGAAATTTTTGAAAGAATGTTGTCCGAGGAGTGCAGTGGCACAAAAAACTTGCGAGCAACAAAT
>NW_011961438.1:0-2341 GCF_000949405.1 Vollenhovia emeryi
CACTTTTAACTATCTATCGATTTCGTGTAATCTGTTCGGGGAGAGAAATTTGTGCGACTTCGGCGTTCACGGCGTAATTCGCTCTGTCGTTCTTCGCAATTCGAACGGGCAGGAAGTAAAGAACGTCGCTTACTGCATTTCACGGTATTTTACATCGCGTACGGGAGTGTTCGAAATTTCGCGCGATCGATTTTCGCGAGTAAATGCTGTGAGTGTAAGTGCAACAAGAGAATCTGAGAGGAGGAGCAGGCTTAGGCGGCATCGGGTAACAGCAGAGAAATCGTAAGGTAAGTGTCTTACATTTTTGTTATTTGCTACTTGTGCAAAATAAATCATCTGTTCTGTGCTTTTATTTTATTTATTCAAATGATTCCAACGAGCGTTCAAATAAGTGTTAGAGACAAAACCGTACGTATAAAATTTTGTGAGTTCATATTTAAAAGGAAGACTTTCAGTATTCTATATAATTGTTTTAATACCCATTTTTAAAATATAAAATATAAAGTATATTTAATACAATAGTTTCGATTTTGCATAATTAGTCTATAATAATCGTATACATTTTTGTATTGTTACAGTTTAACATATATAGTTAGCGATGTACAACTTTGCTGTTGCGACTCGTATCAGTGAGTGACATATTACTTTTTATTTTAAAGTGACGTTGCGCATATGACAGGTGCAGAAAAATAAAAATTTTGCCGTTCTGACACGATGTCCTATGCCCGGGTACGAAATCTAGCAGTCTCGTGTCACCCGAAACGCGAAAGTCATTCTCGACGACGAGATGCATCACCTCTAAGGTTAACGCAAAAAGATCGCAAGTCCCGAAAATTAATCATTTCCTTTAAACGCGATAACCTATGCCCTATTCTATTTCGTTTAAACGCGATGTCCTATGCCCCGGCACGAAATGTATTGCCGCACGCCATCTATTGCCGCTCGAGGGGGTTATGAGCAACCACCCGCAATAGATACTGTCGCGTCGTCGGTATTGCAACAAGGTGCACGTACCTTGCGACGGCGGATCCCACGATGACCGATCGATAAGGACCGGTCTACAATGAGTCGTTAGTCAGAAGTCGCAACTATATGTTGATCCTTTTCCTTTCTGGGTGGAAGAAAAAGGACCGACATATAGTTCCGACTTCTGACTAACGACTAACAACTCATTGTAGACCGAGCGTAACGGTTATGGCGTCGCCGGCGTCATGTGACGGCGTCATGTGACTCCGTCATATATGTGGTCCCTCGTTGGATCGGTTGTTGAGTTGCTCCCGCGAAGTAATCCCAATTGGTCACAACTCACTTAACACTTCACAATAGAATATGCACTATCACATATATATCGCATTGTATACGATATCACACACAGTATCACCAATTTTACTCTGTAAGCCGCATCGTCGACTTAACACTCGCGACGGATGAAATTCACTCTCGAGACACACGCTCGCGACACTCGACACTCCCGTTCGCGGTGCACTCTCGACTTTTTCGGCGGTTTGAGGCACGCGAGACGCGACAACCGAACTTCCGAGTAGCCGCGGAATGGCCGATTCGCGACTACGGCTCACTCACGACGACCGAGATTTCCCGGCACGCTTCTCCCGGCGGCTGCTTGAACGCCACAAACGAGCTTGCGAACGCGCCACTTACTCACGACACCCCGGACACGGGGCTCGCCCTCTCGGCGAGCCGAAATCGACGGAAACACGGAGCGGATTCTCGCGGCCGACCGACATTTGCTCCGCGTCCAACAACTGTACGTTAACTAGATTCATAACGGTTGCAATTTTCAAACGTGAGAGCAGCGGCCAATCAGGCTGCGAGCTGTCAAGCATCGATCTTGCAGTGACAAGATCATGCAGCGAGCCTATCTCGTATAATCAGGTCTGTTCGTATTGCATGAATACGCGTCTAATATATGGGGTGTGTTCGGTTTCACGCATGATGCGTCGACAGCGTTCAATAAACGCAACTTAGTAAAGCCCGCTGCAGACGACGCTATTTTTCCTGCTGGATTAGCTGCGTTCGGCAAAAAAATCTGAGATGCGAGCGAGCAGATGTCGAGCTTGAATCACGTGATCTCCGAGCAAGCCGAGCACTAATCTCAATGCCGAACGATTTCAGAGCTCTCAGAGCTGGTTAAGGACGTTCATCGGCTGTAATTATTATGGTATTGTTTCAAGTTTTAGAGATCAGGATTCTTATGTCAACTAATTTTAGTTTGTAATTTGATTTTGTCTATATATCGTTTTTCACTCTTTTATTTTAGAATTGTTAGCGTTTCTGATTGAATGAGATGAGGTTAGGTTAAGTTGGATATACGATGGAAGAC
>NW_011961439.1:0-2341 GCF_000949405.1 Vollenhovia emeryi
GAGAGAGAGAGAGAGAAGGGGGAAGACAAGCTGTCATACATTGTATTCAAGACGTTACGATTGTAGTATTAGGAAAAATATGTATGTGATGTTATTATATGTATATTTTTTAAATGTTAATAGTCTTTCTCGCGCAACGTTTTTGACATAAATTTTTGTTAATAATATAAAGAAATTACCTGAATGAAGTTAACTATCGTACTTGAAAGGTTTACACAAACAAACTCAAAGCGTTTCCATCATGAAACCTCAAAAATTTACCTAGCTACAGTAACACGGTTTGTTTTTACGCTTTTTCTCTCGCGTTTCTTTCCGTTTCTCTTTCTGAGTCTATGTCACTAGTTAAACACAAACTAATTGAATTCTTTTAAACGGTCTAATTTCGTGAAACCGTTTGTAGGAGCAAATGAATACATCACGTTTGGTTGCATATCGCGCACCTATCCCTTCTCCCAGCGTCCCGTTTCATCCCTCGTCAACCGCTCACGCTGCTGGTGGACACGGAAATTGCCCGATCTAATTTCCTCTCAAACGTGCTTCTACCTTCCAAAGCTTTTCGACGTGCCGCGGTACGAAACGATTTTCCGTTGGGCCGATAAATAAAGACCAATTCGATGAGCGCTTGCTAACTATCGCGTTAAATGGTCGCCGGAACGTACTTCAGTCAACGATAGACTACAGTTTAATGTTACTATCCCTCGTTGATTTTACATCGAGTTAACCAGAGTTCATCTGATTTTACAGTGAGTTTTCTATGACTTTTCAGTTACAATTTTTCATCTACAGTCTTTTGCCATAGTATACCGATCAATTTCATAGCACGTCAATAATGAAACGAGAATTGACAACTATATAAATATTCAACAGTCTTATACTTAAGACAAACTAGAAATTTTGCAAGATGCAAGAAACGTGAGTTATATTTATATAATAACTTATCAAACACTTTTTGTCATTCTAACCAGGCTGATCGTACTGTTAATATGTCAATCTGTTGACGCATTGTTATTTCTATTGACGCATGTGCTGATAATATTATATCATTTAACTGAATTTGATACGTGCATCGATTATCATGATCTATTACCGCGAAAACTTCTCACATGTCTTATATACTTCTCAAGCAACAGCGCAAAACTTTCGCTGAGAATTCGAAGCCAAAGTTTCGCCATTGCAAGAACCAAGATAGAAGAGGCATCTCAGTCTCGCTTCATTATTAACTCTACCCGTAGCAAAGTGGCTGAACTCCATTGATTCTCGAAAGATGCACCCAATACTTCTTTTGTCTTTCCCGAGATCGATCTGTAAACATTTTTGTAAGTAAAAGATTTCGCGAAAGTTGTTATTTAATTTATTCTATGTGATATTAATACTTGGTATACAATGATCGAAGAAAAATGATGTTTATTGTCAGATGAAATAAAAAATTTCAATTTCTTTATCGTCCAATTTCATTATTACTTTTATTCCTATAGTTGTTACAATTTTTCTGACGAATTCTACAGTGACAATTACTTCATAATCCATAAAAACATATGCAATATCTTATGACAGAAACATTAATGTTTTACATCAAAATGAATAAAAGAAATTTACGATTATTCTTCCGGTTCATTGTTTCTTTGTCTGCACTTGGACACGTGCGCTTGATCGCTCGAGTCTGAACACGATATCTGTATTTATACCTGAGTATTCATTCAAAAGTACGTGCGCACGTTTACAAGATTAACTTGCTTTCAGACGCCATCAAATATTTATCGACCGGTTCTCTGAAGAACCCGCGGTGTGCAGCGAGTTCGTCATTCGCCTCATCGTACTTCGCTCTTGGCGGTTGAGACTTTGTTTTTGCAAGCGTTATCGTCTCGTTCTTTTTTATTCGGAACTCACGCCGGCATGGCACCAAGTGGGTGGGTCTGCTTCGCGGTTCCGTGGTGGTTTGCAACTTCGGAATGATGCATGACCGACTATTGGGAGAATGCAAATTGAAAACCAATATCCCTCAAACCACGAGGTATGAAGGCGTGTGGTACGAGTGACGACGGTTCCGCAGCTTGAACGGCAAGTAGAACTTTTGAGACAGAAGAAGAACTTGATGTACTTCCGCGTATTCCGCCAGTCGAGAAGAATCTCTTGCATCTGTTCTTGCTTCCTCTCGTCCTTTTCGGGAAGATTAGCATTAGAAGATAAACAGAGAGAACTCGCTCTTGTTTATATCAAAGGCATTAAATCCAAATTAATTGGATTTATTAATTATGTTAACACAGTTATGAGAGAGAGAGAGAGAGAGAGAGAGAGAGAGAGAGAGAGAGAGAGAGAGAGAGAGAGAGAGAGAGAGAGAGAG